>NW_009924922.1:10618-17490 GCF_000696875.1 Nestor notabilis | reverse complement strand
CGGGGACGGGCCCAGGGGGGTCTCCGGACGCGGGGTCGCAGTCGCACCCCGAAGGTTCAGCCCCGCATCCACGCGTGGAGGGACGACTGAGCTGCTGTCGGTAGTGTGAGGGGTGTCCATCCCTGCCCAGGCGATGGAAGCTGGAAGCTCCCGTGAAAAACAATATGGGATCATGTAATTAAAGACTATCGTAATGAGATGAGCCACAGGACTAAATTAAGGGTCACAGGCGAACGTGGTTGGTCTGTTTCCTCCTGTGTTTTGAGTAATGGGCTTCACGACATCGTAACGTTTTGAATATAAGCTCTGGTTGCAGGAAATATGTAAGATTTTAACTCAGTCATAGAATAACCCTCTGGGGTTTTGAGTGATTTAGATGCATATGCTGAGCCCATCCCCACAGTGTCGGACGTCCGAGGAAGGAATCTCAAACATCCTCTTTGGCTTCTCTCCAATGGCCAGGATGCTCAACAGGGGAAGAAAAGTCCCCTCTATACGCTCCAGACCCTTCATTACCTCTGCGAGGTCCTAACGAAGCAATAGTGAGGGTGCTTTGGTGTTAGTATGGCCAATGCAGAGAAAAGCAGTTTGTTTCTTTCCTCTCTCACATGCTCTCTTATGATGGAAGATGACCTTTTATTTTTTTTCCCCCTAAGAGTTTGTTCCATCCCTTTGCTAATTAAATTGGAATGTTACATAAATAAAGAGCAGCTTTGCTTTGCAAAGGAGAGAAGTCAAGCAGCAATTTGCATGGTGTTTATTCAAGATCAAGTGTCCTCACTCCATAGGAAGCAGTTAGCAATTTTAAAATGTTCAAGTTAAAAGAGTTTCCCAGAGCCTTTTCTGCAGCTATAGAAGGTGAAGCCATTAAGGCTAACCATGCCAACTCAGCATCCAGTGGCTTCTCCTGGGTAGGAACACGCTGGTCCCATGTCCATGGCCATTTAGCTGAAGCAGTGTGTTGCAACCTCACCTCACCCGGTTGAAGTTCAGTGTGCAAAGTCCCCAGAGGTAATACGGGGTCATACATGGCTACACGGTATCGCAGCGTGTTTGCCCACTGGGGTCAGAAACAATCTCACATAAGCTCTTACTGGGACAAGAAAAAAATCTCTCTCCAAAGTAGACCTCAAGGCTATGCTGTACTTCTTTATTGGATTAAGATGTTAATAGGAATGCTTTTTGGTTTGGGTTGTGGGGGTTTTACATTTTAAAGCCCAAGCCTCCATTTCCCTGTATGACTTTTGAGCATGTGATTTGAGGCTTTGTAGCAGTTTTCAGTAAGATACGAGAACTCACAGCTGTCTTTGCCTATGTGCTTTAACACTTTGGAAAAAAACCCTGAAAGCCAGCACAACTCTCCTTTCTGAAGGCCTGTTGCCCAAATTTGTGTTTTGGATGTTTATGAGACATCCCTTCTTGTTTGAGGGGAGCCAGGCAACACTGCTTCTAGCAAAATTAATGGAACAAGGCACAAGTCCTGTTTTTTCTCACTTGAGCTAAAATGTCCTGAGCACACTGAAATGTGAACAGTGCTAGGCTTTTTCACATCTGTAAATCCGAAAGTGACTTTTCAATGTGCTTTAAATAAAGTTGCTTTCCAACAGGTGTACACATTTGTTTCCATGGTTTATTGATGAGAGATGATTGCACCAAGTGTTACTTTCACAGCCAAAACAGCTTTCTAAATCTGGAAGATGCTTAAATAATTAAGACTCAATCTGTTGGTTTAAAAATAAAAAATAAGAAACATTTGCAACTTTAAATGCAAAAAGGGATGGAGTGGGGTGTAGGGAGTATATGTGGAGAGGCGGGTGGTAGCAGGGAAGCGAGCAGCATCCAAAGTAGGAGAGGATGTGCTGCTGCCTGGTACCCATGCTGTGTACCAAGCCTGCCAGAAGCGGGCATGCACCCACTTTGGCTCCCTCCACTTGATCTTCTTGCTTGGTGGTGGGCTTTAATGAGACTCTGTATGCCCAGGGTGTTGAGCAGCTGGCACTGAAGAAGGGGGACACAGCTGCTGATGGGGAAAGGATGAAGCTGGGGGGGGCACTTGGCCTTTGCCAGCCTGGCTCCAGCGTGAGACTTCCTGCCTGCTTGCTGAGTTGCTGGTTCTTCCCTCTCATGGCCTCTCCGAAGTGCTCATGCTGCTATCAGTCAGAGAACAAGAGCAAGGTCACACTGTGGGAACTTGTGGTTCAGAACTGTAATTTCAAAATTAACCATTTGGGAGAACTAAGCAAAAAATGATGAATGTTCTGGCACCAAAGGTTTGGCATTTAACGAGGGGGAGGGGCTGGCCAGTGTCATTCTGGGCTGCAGATGTACTGAGCCTCGGCATTGTACCTGCCCTCTTGGAGCATCTACGAGTTTTCCAGGACTGAAGACATTGCCATTGATCTCTCCACCAAGCCATGATGAACTTGCTGCTGGTATATTTGCTCAGGATGGGCTTCAGAGACCTCATTATTGGAGTGGGATCGATGAGGCTGGAGTTCAGAGAAGGAGCAATTAAACAATACTAGGGATTTAAACAGAAAGATTGCTAGGGCAGATTTAAGGTAAATTATACTTTGCATTTAATTTTTACCTGTGTCTCATGACTATTGTAATCCTGCTTTAAGAGAGAGAAGAAGCAGAATCCAAGCACTGTGGAAAGCCAAGTCATAAGTGACCCAGCCCAGGTTGCAGTAACAGAGGTGGCAAGAGGCCTCACTAGACACTATTATCCTCACTGAATCAGTGGTAAGCAAAAGGAAGAGGTTAAATAGATGTTAATGTTTGAGAGTACAGGTAGGAAGACAACAGCTGGAACAACTGAAAATAGAGTGAAGAGTCAGTGAGGGCTACAGCACTGGGGAGGGAAAAGATTTCAGAGTAGAAGGTCCATCAATGTGGTGTTTGAAATTAGCCTGGATAAAGTGGTAGAAGTGTGTGTTGCAGGGAAATGAGTCTTCTTTTGAATGGTCTTCTTCTGAGAGGGCAAGATACCAGGTCTGTCTTCTTTTTCAGAAATCTATTAGAAATCCTAGCTATGCCTATTTAGCAGTGGCTCATTATAGACACAGTAATGAATAGGTCCTTGTTTTGATTAGAAATAAATTGGTCCAGTTTTTCCAGAAGTAAATTAACAAATTGATTAGAATAAATAACCCTTATTTGCCACTCAGTCATCTTAATGGGAATTTTCAGTTCTGCCTGGGTTTGCTTTGGCTTCCCTCCAGGCTGACTGCAGCAGCTCCACGTTCTTTGTGAGAGAGATAAGCAGGATGCGATTACTGTTCTCTTTAAATCAAACACTGGACTGAAGTATAAGACTTGAAATTTCAGCGTAGAATCATAGAATCGTAGAACAGTTAGGGTTGGAAAGGACCTTAAGATCATCTAGTTCCAACCCCCCTGCCACGAGCAGGGACACCTCACACTAAACTATGTCACCCAAGGCTCTGTCCAATCTGGCCTTGAACACCGCCAGGGTTGGAGCATTCACAACTTCCTTAGGCAACCCATTCCAGTGCCTCACCACCCTCACTGTAAAGAACTTCTTCCTTAGATCTAATCTAAACCTCCTCTGTTTAAGTTTAAAGCCATTGCCCCTTGTCCTACCACTACAGTCCCTAATGAAGAGTCCCTCCCCAGCATCCTTGTAGGCCCCCTTCAGATACTGGAAGGCTGCTCTGAGGTCTCCACGCAGCCTTCTCTTCTCCAGGCTGAACAGCCCCAACTTTCTCAGCCTGTCTTCATACAGGAGGTGCTCCAGTCCTCTTACCCTCATGGCCCTCCTCTGGACTTACTCCAACAGTTCCATGTCCTTTTTATGTTGAGGACACCAGAACTGTACACAATACTCCAAGTGAGGTCTCACAAGAGCAGAGTAGAGGGGCATCTCTTCGGAATATGGTGTTTTCTTCTGTTGTGCAAGCCACAAATGCTTCATGCTGTTCATACAACTTTAACTTTTAAGAACTTGATCTTTATAGAAAAAGCTTCCAGCTGAGGTTTTCTTCACGATTTTGTACTCGGCAGGTCTCAGAAGCAAGCAGCTGGATGAAGCTGTGATTTTGAGATTCCAGCACAAAACTGATGCAAACACACTAACTGACCATCTGAGATACGATTGCCTCACAAACTGACATTTATTTTTGAGGGTACTTTTTGCTCTTTGCCGTTGAGGGCAAAATTCTCACAGGCTAGAGTGGAGGCAGGTTTTTGTCCCTATGTTTCTAATCCAATTTCATGCTTTTTACATTAACAGAAGATATTTTCTGCATTTCCTCTTCCTTTTCCTATATCTCTCTGCAGTGTACAGTGCTGTAGGCAAATGATTAAACAGGACTGAAGACCTACACCAACTCACCAAAATTGCTGTACATTTTAAGAGTGAGGTTTACCCCGAATAGTATTCTCCAAGGGCAAAATATTTTGTTTCTTGCCACATAGGTCAAATAATTAGGAAGTTTTCTCTACCATTGGTGTTAGTATGTCTTTCTTTCTCATCATGCTGCTCATCATCTCAGAGATAAAATTTAATTTAAGTCCACCCTTGTCAATGCTGCTTACCTCAGTTACTTAGGATATGTGCTATTTGTTTTGTCTGCTAAAGCTATAATTGCCCTGAGCCGAGAAAGTAACAAGCCCTATGAGTCTTGCCACTATATACGCACTGGTTGGCCCCTAATGGCACTGCTGGAGAGCTGTCATTGGAGCTGCTGGGGCTGCTAATAGGAGACACATGGAGAATTTAAAGGTGTTTCTAATGAGCAAGTAGTAAAGGGACAGGTAGTTAAAAAATGGGCATGAAGAAAGTGGTCGCTTAACCCAGAGGAAGAGATATTCAGTTAACCCATGTGGGTGGTGCCCACGTGTCTGTCTCATCTTTGTCAGGGTCTATAGTAGAAGTGACAATCAGGAGTGTCTTGTTTACAGCCCTGCCCTCAAAGAATACCTCTCTCTCTCTGGGGCAAACTCAGTCTCGGCTAAGGCATGACCCGCCTTAGCCCGTATGAGGGTTTTGTGGATGGTTGCAGTGTGCAAGGGAGAGAGCAGGATGCAAGGATCTCTGCTGTTGTCCTCTGTTCCACTGGCTCTGCTGCCACCCCATAATGCTCATAGGGGACAGCCTCGCTCACTCCTTGCCTGACTGTTTTTGGGTATTCCCCTCACACTCTGGGCACATCTGCAGTTAAGAGTAAAAGCTCTTCAAGGTGTAAAGCGTAATGTCACTTCATCTAGCAAGCAGCTTCTGCTGCCACAGAGTGATTTTATAAGAGCTAATGGTGATCACAGAGGGGTGAATAAAGTATAAACTGCATTATTTTGCATTAGTAATTGGATGCCTGCTCTTTGCTTGCTCCTGTTATGGTACCTTTTTGTTGACTTACTGTATGGATTACAACATCTAATCCTTCAGAACAACGTTCGTTCTTCCAAAACAACATCATAAACATCAGCCTGTCACCAATTTTCTGTTTTATTGCAGAACTGGTGGGACTGGGGTCTGGACCTGTAATGTTACTCAGTATAATGGAACTGGTAGGAGTATGACACTGTATTTCCATTAAGCATATTAGATGTTCTGTTTTGGAGGAGCTGTTAAGGGCAGCATTTGTAATCCTTCTTCATGTGACATGTTCCATATCCCTTTCTCTTTAATCACAGCCAGTGCAAACTGTTTGAGAATCCTGTTGCTGAGAGAAAACACTGTCTCACTGCTTAAAGCAAACAGTAAATCGTGTTGTCTCAATGCAAAAGAGGAGATGAGGGAAAGTATTTTTGCAAATTTTATCTGAAAACTTGTACATTAATCTGAATTGTTGTCATGCCACATTGGAATTTTTCAAGTATTTAATCTATTTAAATTGCCTTGTTGTTGAACTTTGTGGCACTAACTCTTACCTGGTAGCTGGGATAGCTGTTAAGTCATTACTGCAGTCATGTTTTTGAGGAGGCTGTTCCACTACAGAGAACTCAAACCCCGCTATAGCTCCTTTCCTCTTTCAGTCTTAAGTGTTCACAGAAGATCTTTTCTGTGTTTTGAGAAAATCATTATACCTGGATATTTGTCCTGAGTTAAAACTATTGCATATGATTTTAACAGTCTGTTTTATTGTGGGATCACTGTCTGTGATCACCCAAAGCCTCCCTTCCTGGCTGCAGTATACTAAAGCCTCAGCACACAACACTGAGCCCTCCCCTGCCTATCTTCTTCCCAATGTGCTGTCTCTGTTGCTTGCTCAGACTAAGACCTAAGGTGAGAGTAAACTTATTGCCTGATATAAAATGTTCAGATATCCATTCCCATTTCCTAGGATTACTCCAGCTCTCAACTGGGTAGGCAGAACCTGCCTTTGCCCTGTGGTCTCTGCAGCCTTCTTGGGAGGAAGAGCCACCAGTCCAGGTCAGCTTTTGTGCCAGGGATATTTAAGCATTAGCTTGCTTCTTGTTAGATGAAGAATAGTTTTGTTTTCCCTGGGAAGGAAGGGTGGTTTGGCTTTTATTCTCTTAGGAATGCATTTTTTCCCAGCTGTGAACTATAGTGGATATAGAGAGACACTGAGATAAGTAATAGTGGATACTCATCTCTTACTCCCTCACTCTTTGTTTTGACCACTTGCATTGTAAATTCAGGGCAGGGGATCTTTCCTACTATGTGCATGCGGAGTGGACCTCAAATATTTAGGAGATGGAAGAAGTGTATAGAAATGTTGGACCCACCTGGAGTAATTTTGATAATGACCCAAGGAGCTCTAAGGGAAGACTGGGTACAGTTCTGGTAGCTCTCCAGAGAGGCCTCATCATAAATAAGCAAAGGTCTTAAAGGTGATCCAATCCATTCCCGCATCCCTAGTCATAGTGAGATTTTTCTGAGCATA
>NW_009924922.1:0-10587 GCF_000696875.1 Nestor notabilis | reverse complement strand
CCTGCTGTGCAAGGTTAGCAGCTAAAATGAACGTCCCAAGCCACATAGGTCACCATGTCCCAAGTGTATAGGTTGAGAGTGCAACTGCCAAGCAAGGCCTTGTGTTAAAGTCCACAGGAAGTCATGGTGAGGTCCTGGGAAAGAAGAGTTCTTACTTTGGGCGGAGGCTGCTGTCTCTGGGGGGCACAGTACTGTTGTTCAAAGAAACAAGCCTGATGTCCACTTTTGAAAATGAATTTTATCAAAAACAATGCCCTGGTCGATCTCCTTAATTTCTTCTTGAACCCATTGCCTTCCTAGGAAGTCTTTTAACAAAAGAAATACCAATAATAACAGCAATTAAAAATAGTGAGTGGCTGCTTATGACTTCAGTTTGAAAGCAGTATTTTAATATACCTGGGTTTGCTTCCAAAAATATTTTGTTTTCATGCTGCTGAGGTGACATTTATCCAAAGACTTTTCTTTTATGAACAAATGCATTTATATTTGCAATCCTGTCTTTTAGTTTTACAGTTTTTTTTAAGCCTTCCACCTATTTTGTTGACCATTTCTCCTGTGCCTCTGGTACAGAATTTGGTCTCTATCCTTAATTCCAACTTCCTGCTTACATTATATTTTTTGCACTTATAACATTTCCAAGATGCAGTCTGCTAAAACTTGTTAATTTGCATGCTGCAATATTTGTTTCCAGTCCTTTGACACAAATTCTCACTTTAGTGCTTGAACAGCCTCACTAACAATTATTAGGGTTTCTTGCATTTATTGGTTTATTTGAAAAGCTGTAGGAGGATGGCATGATTACACTATTATCAGAAACTATGTACTAGCCTCTCACATCAATATCCATTTATTTAGTTGCAGTGTGCTGGTGAGATGATGTGGGTTGTGTTGACTGCTTTGCTGAGTAGCAGCCTAGTACATCTACACCTGTGAGCAGCCACTTTTGTGAAAATACTGAAGTTATGAGACCCAGTCCCTGGCTTTCTCTCACATAACTCCATTTTAAACGAGGCAACTTCCTCCTTTTGCATCCTGTTACAGTTTTGACTCTTGCATTTAAGATTTATCTTTTCAGTGATTTCTGTGATAAAAGAGTCTATTTCTGAACATGATCTATTTTCTGGTTTGGCTGTATCGATGTCTAATAGCTGCACTGTTATTACTTGATAACTTTAAATATGAAGTTTTTATCTAATAATATTTGAAGAGTTCTGTATTCTTGTAATTGTCTTTTTCTCCTTTAAAAGGAAGACATTTAGTACGGTTGGAATAAGAGCTGGTTTTAGTTTATTGTTGGAGTAATTTTACGCACTGAGTTTTTCTAAAATTGAAAGTCGCTGTGGCTTATTCACTGCTGCCTCCGGCCTCCATGTGGGAATGGCTGCTGTGGGATGTCCCAAGACTCTTTCATCTCTGGGATGGCTTCTCTGTATCAGGACAAAACAGCCCTAACTCAGAAATGCCAAATTACTGCTGTTTAATGAGTTACCACATCACTTCAACCACAAAATTGTTTGTGCTCTTACTTCCTGATGGAAATGAGAAATTAAGTACATCAGCCTAAATCTTTGCAGATCGAAGCTAGCACGCTTTGCTTTTGCTGGGGACTGAGAGATTTTAGCTACTGCTCCTGCACCAGGACTTGTTCAGCTGCAGGGACCACTTAGGCGTCTGAGCCCTTACATGTATTTTAACAAGAGCTAAATTAGCTTGGTGTATACTGGGGACACATGGTTGCTAACACCTCTCCTTGGCAGTAGAAGCTCTTCTAGGCATATATATGAAGGTGCCTCTTCTCATAATTATAGTATTGCTACCAACATGCTATAATTAGACAAGTTAAAAATTGTCTGAGCTCCTACTCGCTGCTGAAACGTGCTAAATTCCGGATGCAGTCGTCACTGAGAAAAATGGCTTTGAAGCTTTAGCTCCAGCATGGGCAGTATCCTCACACCCTCCTCACCTTTCACTTGAACAAAGCTGTTTGTGTGGATTTAAATGCACGGATAGTCTTTGTAAACAGCTCTTTTTATCTTTTTATTTTATACCAGGGCTCAACGGAGTGTATTTTTTAAAATAATTCCTTTATGCCACCTGCCAGCCTTAAGTGTCAGGGTTTTGTTATTTCAGTTCTGCAGTTTCTCACTGAATATGTTTACTTCGTGTGTTGGGGGCTGCATAGAGCATCCTTTGAAACTCGGGAAGAATTATTAGTTCGCTCCTTTATTCTGTGTGAGGCATCTGTGCTCCTTGTCCCTTACCTCTTGTAAACAGCGTGTGCGAGCTCTACACAGCATGGACAAGAGGTTTTAGCTTTGAACCACCGCCAAACTCAATAAACTGTCATCTTTGATGCGTCTTGGATTCTTCAACCTACTTTTATGAGGAAAAAAAAAGCATCACCAGGGCCTATTTGCTCTTTGTTATAATTGCTCCTCCTCATATCATTTTGACAAGGTAGTTGCCTTGTAATATCCCTTGTATGGATCATTGATCATGTCGCTTTTTATAACCATCACATTTTTGCTCCAACCCAGCAGTGAGAGCGCTGACGGCAGAAGAAAGGCAGCTCAGAGCTGAGACTTCTGGCTCTGTTCTCAAGATCACAGTAGCAGGGGATTCATCATCAGAGGTTCTCATCAGAAATCCCCATTCTTCACATAGTTTCTTATTTGTCTCCTAGCTCTTGGCAGGCTTTCTGCTTCCACCCACATGGTTAAGGCTTGTCTAATAATGGCAACAGCATGAAGCCCATTAAGATCAGAATTGCAGACTAACTGAGCCTAACTCCCTCTTGTGATAGTGGAGAGTTGTCTTCTTTAAAGGAAAGTGGGAAAGTGGGTTTCAGTTAATAATAGCTGTCTGGTTTCTGACATTCAAGCAGTTATGCATGTTGGCCCTGCAAGTGCCTGAGTAGTAAGGCACATCTCTTCCTCAAATGTGTATGCACTGTGCCTGCTTCAGTGAGGTCCTGTCCCATTGCAAAGAGCTCCTGTGGGCTGTGACGTGCAGTCAGGATTATTAACTGCTATTTTGCTTCCAACAGATAGCTTGGTTACACTTGGATCTTGTGTTTTATTTCAAGAGAGAGCACTTGCCTTTCCCCTGCCCTTTCCTCAACCCTATCCTCTGCCAGACGACTCAAAAACTGATTTCATGTGGAGCACTGCTTTGATGAGAAGGCTTAGCATTCCCAGTGCCCAGACTTTAAAGGATAACTGTCCCCAGGAGTGGCAGGCCAGGCCACACAGGCACTGAAAAGCGCTGAACTCTGCTCTGTGTATTTTAGCACTACAGACTAGTTCATCTGTTTAATACGTACATTAATCAGTGTTCCTTACTGCACGGTTGTACTCTACAATACACAGCATGTATTTTGTAATGAATTAGTTGGGGAAGCTTACGCTCCCCAAATGAAATATTTGCATAACGTTAGCTTTATAAAATATGCATCCCCAATTCATGATCACAGTAGAGCATCCCACACCTAATAGCACACATACAGAACTGTGCCATCAACCTGTCTCAGCAGGGCACAGTGAAGACCTTCATCTGTTGTCTAGATGCTGTTTTAACTCGAACAGGGGGTAGAAGCTTCTAGGAAAATGAAGCTTGGCTGTTTAAACTCAGTTGTTGCCTGATGTTTACAATTTTCATTCCTGGTAAACCCCAGAATGCATCGACCAGACCACAGGTCGGTAAGATGGGTCCCTTTCCCTTGGAAACTAGCAACTGATATGGATGTCCTGGTATCTGAAAGACTAAGAAGGGACTGGAATAAGGGACTTACAGGGTTATAGCTGGAGTTGCTCCTTGCAATATCTTGGCCTGTCTGATCTCTTTTGTTTTCCACTGAGTCCTTTCTCCCTGAGAAGACGGGGTGTTCTTTGGAAAGCTTTGCACTTACTGCCCTTAACATTGCCTGTGACATCTGTTCTCAGGCTATAGTGCCACAGTCAGCTTAGTCTGGCTGCCATCAAAGGCCTGGTCCACTACTTCCTTTGTTGCTGTTCACCTGATCTTGGGTTTCAACTGTGGCTGGAATCTAACCCAGCACAAGCAAGGAAGATTTGCATAAGGCTACACCAGCATGAGGGAATCAGACTTGTCCCACACTGTTCTCTGGCACTGGGTATGCCTCTGACGACACTGTCATACTCATTGTAGAGTGACCACCTCCATCAGAGTGTCCACACATACCCTCTCGGTCAAGAGTGATGCTTCCTTGTGCTGATCCATTCCTTGTGCATGATCCATTCCTCTGGATCATGCCTCAGAACGTGGGAACTTGGCCAGAAGGCATTGCTCTTCTCATTTAAACAAGGGTGCCCGAGTTCCAGTTCCTGGCCACATTTCCTGGCGTGCTTACTTAAATGAATAGGTGTGGTCCATATGTGGCTGTGTGACCAGTCAACAAACCCCTGCTGTGGAAAAGGCTCTGAGGAGGTAGGTGAGGGTGGTGTGGTCATGAAGCTCAGGAAAGAACACAAGAAATGACCACAACGGTCGTAAAGGAAGCTGAACTTATCTCAACACCAAGGGGACTGGAGGGTGACCTTTGTTGTAGATAGATAGACCACTGTATCAGTTGAGTGCATCAACTGGTTGTGCAATTGGCATGCCCTAAAATGATCAGGAGAAATGATCTTCCTTAGCAGGCCAGACCAGCATGGGGGAAGTGTATATATGTCCCAGCCCAACACTGAATAAAAAATCGAAGAACCAGCAAATTAACTGGGAAGAGGACAATGGCGTTGAGCTGGCTTCAACACACCTATTTCTTCCTCGTGACTGGAGACGTGCAGAATCATGACAGTGAGCATAGCATAGAATCATAGAATCAAATAGGTGGAAAAGACCTTCAAGATCATCAAGTCCCAATGTTCCTCCAGCACATACAGAGAATGCTAATGCAATGCATGCTTATATTGTGATTCAACTGTGTATTGCAATTACTTGTTATGCTTGTGTTGTGTTTCAATATACTGCTGTATCGGTCTGCTAAATCAAAGTCCTGTGTAGTGTCAAGTATCTTCAAATAAGTAATTTAGTATTAAAACATTAAACGCTGCTCATACGGGATATCAGAAAGAACCTGTTCAGTGAGTATTAGGCTCTGGCAGACTGCATGAGCATTGGTGTGGGTGTAAGGAAGGGGATGGGAATGAGAGCTGGGAGCAGGGGGAAGGCAGGACCACCACTTCCTGGCTGAGTGAGCGCTTGTGCTGGATTAAGGGATCATGGAACTACAGTGTCAGTCATCACTGCAGACACAGGTGTGGGGTGCTATGTACTTACTGCAATTTGCTCCTGCTGATGGTCTTCTTTTCTAGAAGGTACCTAGGATTTGACCTCTCTTTTCCACCTCTTATTTTAAGCAGACTTTTGAAAATACAGGTTTATTTTTATGCTTTAATGGCTTGCAATGTCTCAAAAATAGGCACTTACTTACTACATTTTCTGATTTTATTCTTTTGTATTTTTTTTTTTCCTCAAAAGGTTTATTCCCTGTATTAGTTCTTCTTTCTTTGGGTGAATTCGCAAGGAAGAAGAAAAACATGCCGTCATACAACTAGAACTGAAAGAAAGCAGCTCTACAATAGCATGTATTGACCAGACGCCTCTCAGGTCAATTGCTCTTTCTGTTTGTCAGTGAAGCCTTAGAGCAAATTAGCGCTGCGACTGGCCCCTGCAAACTGCAGCATGTCCGCAGGTGGTGGGAGGGAGGCTCAGCTTCCCAGGGTCTCAGGAATGTCCCTGAGGCTTGTTAGGATGCGCAGTGTAAAAGCCCCCAAAGTCACACAGCTACCAAAAACCATCCCCTACACAGAAGTTGTCTGGTGCTATGCACTTTGGGAAATTCACATACAGTTGCTGAAATGCCCAGCTTTATGGGGAATATGATATAAAAGAAACAGTCAAAAGAGTGAAGTATTTTTAAACCTCTTTAGAAACGTATATTTCGAAGAGAGGGAAACTTAAGATGGTGTAGGTTTGATGGGTTTCTTTTTAACAGAAAGAGCAGGGCCGAGATGGTAAGATCTGGTTTACATTTTCATAGAACCAGGGCCCGGCTTCTTCTTTAAGTTAAATTGCCATTGATTTTAACAGCAGAAGGAACGAGCCTCACATTGATTTAGACAACAACTAAAAATCGGATTTCATGAGGCAAACTGTTCTTGGATCATGACTAATGACATCACTTTGGGTGAAAGCTATTAACCCCCCTATATTTATCATGTTCCCCTTTTAAATGACACTTCATATGAAAAACCCATCTCTTGTGAAGGGAACACACCAAATTCTGCGTTCAATTCAGTTTTATCTGCTGGGCAACACTTCTGCATTCTGCAAAAATCATCAGCAGAGGAGTGTAGCTGCAGACACCAGAAATGATGGCTGGGGAGCGGGGCCGCCCTGCTGTGCAGGTCAGTGCTCAGCGCTGAATCCTGACACCGGGAATGGCGCTCCCATCGCGGTGTCTGCCTGCTCGGAGTGCGGCCATGGCGCCTCAGGTGCAGGCCTTTGGCACAGCCCTTGCCGGGAAGCTCGTGTTTTGTTTCCCACGGCCTTAGTCAGCGCTGCCTCTTGGCCTCCTGCCTCAGGATGTGCTGTTGTGGGCCACTCCCCGAGGTACTTCAAGGCATGGTTTTTTGCCACGGGCCCAAGAGGGTTTGGTCAGATCCAGGCACAAGCTGGGCTTGGCTTGGTTAGAGCTCCCTTCTCTCCTGGGAGCCCTGGAGAGGTGCTCAGGGAGGTGCCCGGGGGCAGTTTGAGCTGCTGATAGCACCCCAGGTGAAGGTTACGCAGCTCTGTAGGGACTGATTACTGGTGTCATGCCCTCTTTACATTGCTTGAGCCTTAGCAAATGCGCCCTGCCCTGCCTCGGGGCAAGGGTACCAGGCCACAGCAGGCATCTTTCTGGGGCCCATGGCAGAGGTGGGAAGGCAGCGCAAGGTTCACAGAGCGAACAGGAAGGGGAAGTCCTGAGCGTGGTTTTGTAAAGGAAAATAAGGACTGGAAAGGAGGTATCTTATGAGACTTCTGCTGCAAACCATGGGCCTTAAGGAAGGAAATAAATTGGCGTTATTCAGAACCACTGCCTTTGCTGATCACAGTATTTGTACAGTAAGTATTATTAGCAGAAGCTTAGGTTGGGGAGAGAGCTGCAAGTCTCTTCTTGAGTTTAAATGGTCCAGATTTTTATTAAAAATTAAATTAAATTATTTTCAGTCTGGCAACCAGTGCTGGATGTGACTGTCCTGGTGCTACACATGGCACAACATCACAGCCTGCATCATTACAGAGACTTGTTCTTACCTGTTGGGAAGGGTAGTGGGCTGGGGCTGAATGGACATGAGCTAAACAGAAGTTTGGGACTCAAATTGCCTCTGTCCTTGTCTAGTACCTAGTATTTGTCTCAACTGTTTGCAGGGTAGTTTGGTGCTAGTAACATGAACCTCTGCATGGGATTTTTTTGCCTCCACTCTTTAATGTCTTTTCCAAGTTGTCAGTCTGTGCTCTTCTAACCACGGCTGTTGAGTGCAACCTTACAGCCCAGCATGGGGGTGCCTGGGCCTCGTTCACCAGGGGAACACCAAAGTCTCTTTCTTCACACTGTGTTTGTGTAGTCATGTTGTCATCTTAAATTAAGAACAGACTGATCCCTGTGGTCAGGACCAAAGTTCCTCTGTCAGGCCAGGATTCATCCCTCAGATAAATCCAGATCATAAAAGCATTTACCCATTGCATATGCAATTTTTCCAACATCATTACGACCATTGCTGGCCTCTCTCTGCAGGTACTTTCAGAACATCCTCTTTTTCCTCTAAAAATATGTACTTCCTTCCTGTGGCTCCCTCCTTTTTACATCACATTATATCACTAAAATCACAAATATTTATGTTGGCTGTTCATTTTAGTTAGAAAAATAATCAAAAAAGAAACTCAGAAAGTAAGACTGGAAGCTGATGGAAATGATGCAGAACACCAGAGACAAAACAAAGGGAAGCTGTCTTAAGGACAAAACTGAGGAGCAGAAAGAAATCAGGTAAGGTTTGAAAAGCTGGTAACAAGGAAATGCTGCCTGGAAAAGAAAATAACATTTTGAACAGGTTAACTAAACTATAAAACTGTAAGGAACACAGCCATTTGTATCAAATCTGTTTTAACATTCTCTTTTCAAAATACCAGTAGCAAAGCCCAGAACCATAAATATTTTATTTTCAAACAGGAGTAGAAGCTCTGAGCTTAGTTTTCTTGGAAACATTTGCTAGTGCCTGCAGTCCAGCTAGCTGAAGCCAAATGGCCTCCCTAGCTTTACCATGCACCTGAATCCTCTTCCTCTCAAAGAAAGGCAAAAGACCAGAAGGAAAAGACCCTGGAGACTGTCACTGCTCAGCCCTCTGGCTGGCCATGGTGCAAAGGGCAAATGGTGGGAGAGCCACCAGGCGTGGCATGAAACGCAGCACCCTGCACTTGGAGCCCAGCAGCAGATAATCAAATGCCCCTCGTAATTACTCATCCCTGGTGACTTTTTCCTAGGGTGCTGATCAGTACCTTGGCTGTTTTCCAGCCCATGTGATTGCACACTGCCTGCTGAAATCACCTTCAGCAGTGTGAGCCAAATCTGATATCGTTCTGCAGGTCCTAGGTGCTGGGAGTGCCAGGGGGACATGTCTGTGCCATGTCTCGACTGCAGCTCCTGGTTGATGGGGTGTAGGTGATGCCCTCCTCCCTCTGCCCCTGTCACTGATTTCGTGTCTTTCGAGCAAGGTGGTTTCACCTTGCTCTCAAGGTCCAAAATATGGCCTCAGCCTTACTAGGAGCTGGGTGCTTCCAGCCAGAAGAGGAACTCCATATAAGTGCCTCCTAGTATTTCAGGAAGCATATGTGCAGGCAACTGGGCATCCATACCTTGACAGCTTCCCTAGTAACAGCTGGCCTCCATTACCTCTTTGCTGTCAGCCCACAGGGCGACCTGTTGTTACACAGGGATTTAAAGAACAAGCCTTTTCCCACAGCTGCCACAGGCTGAGAAGACAAGGCAGGACTCACTAAGCTACAAACAGGGCAGGTGGCTGTCAGTGCGATCAAGCCAGGGGAGCTGTGGGCTGCCTGTCTCAGCTGCACTCACTCCCAAAATCCTGGCATCTGCCTGCCCTGGACCCACGATGCTCTTCCACCTCTTTCCAGGACCATAAGCTGAGTGGCTACTACACCTGGATTTTGCTGACACTGCTGAGAAACCTGGAGCCGGCTGTCAAGCACCCAGATACTGCGCTTCAGTTGGCAAACAGTAACTTGTTAATCGCCGTAATTTACCCTCAGCAAGAAAATGGATCCAATTCTTCCAGCTCTGTTTGGGCAGTTGCACAACATACAGGAACTTAAGGGAGAGGAGGATCGGGCCCCTAATCTCCCAAGAGAGTCACAATTGCTGCTTGGAGCTCCTCCTCCCAAATCCTCTGAGCTCTTGGGCAGTTTTCCTGTTGCAAATTGCCCTGAAAGTATAAAAAAAAAAAGATCTGTTGAGGCAAGCTTGGCTGAATGTTTCATTGTTCCTTTGTTTCTAAACACATGGAAGCTGATTTACTTCTGCTGTCGTCCAGTTAGAGGGGAAAAACTGCTTTAACTCCTTTAAAAAGAATAAAAAAGTACCTCTGGAAACTTAAGGGAAAACAATTGGTGTTTGAACATCAATGGCCATAAGCCCAAAGAGAACCATGTCTGACAAACAAGAAAAAACTAATAGATTTATTCCTGATATATATAAAGCAAACAGTATGTTTTTAAACCCATAAGAACAAATGTCCTTTGTTTTCAATGCATGTTTGAAAACAGTGGCATTGGTAGCAAGGAGAAACAGTTTTAATGCCTTGCTGGGGGAAAATGGCATCAGCACTTCTCGTCTTTGTCAGCAAACCATTCCCCAACCCCAGTGAACAGCCAGGCCCCTCCAATGCATGGCCAGGGTGTGCTTGCACTTCTCCCGAAAGAAAGCTGTCCTTCCCCCTGTCCCTCCCAGCTGTTGAGTTCAGTGTTTGCTCCGAGGTCACTGAATAAGCCTGTTAGACAAGCACAACACACTATTCACATTGAAATATTGCTAAGCTGATCTCGTGAGTTTTGACAGTGCTACCAAGGATATGCTAGTGCAGTTTTTCTTGCCAGGCAGCAACTGCAGATCCAAACATACGATGATAACTACAGATGTATTTTCATGGTTTATGGAGGGCTTTTTACTGAAAGTACAAGAATAAGCTCTAATGTATGCACACTCCTTTGCTTGATTTCTTACTCTGTCTTCCAGGATCCACAAGAAATTTAGCTTCCAGCAAGAGGTGATTTTGGTTTTGCTATGAAAACAGCACAAATTGATTGTCTTTAGCTTTAGGTAGCCCTGAGAGGAGCGAGGAGTTGGACTCATGAGTCCTTTCCAACTTGATATATTCTATGGTTCTATGATATATCATAAAATCTTAAATTCATAGAATCATAGAATAGTTAGGTTTGGAAAGGACGTTAAGATCATCTAGTTCCAATCCCACTAATCTTAACTACTGTCCTGGGTTCAGCTACAGCAGT
>NW_009924921.1:0-20713 GCF_000696875.1 Nestor notabilis | reverse complement strand
CGCGGGAGGCCGTCATCGCGGGGCTCTGGGGCGGCCCGCTGCAGGGTGGGCAGTCGCTAAAGGAGGAGAGCTGAGGTGGTGGAGGCTGAGGGAAGCTGAATGGATCTGGATCTGGATCTGTGAAACGGCTGCGGTGGGGTGAGGGTCCAGAGGTCCTGCGCAAGGAACAGAAGGGACGGTATAATCCGACGGGCAGAGCTGAAGCTATGGGGAACATTGAGGGAGGTCTGTCTGTGCAGCGGGCTGCTGCAGTTCACGGAGTGAGGCTGTACTTGTAAGTAAAACAAACCCCTTTTCCTGCAAGCCGTGATATTCCTTCAAGTGGAGACTGAAGGGTGCAGAGTGCTGGAAAAAGTACAGTCATAAACACCACAGCAGCGTTGAATTAATCATCAAGTGTGGGCTTAAGTAATAACTTAGGCAGCCAAGAATTAGTAACAATGGAAATAAAATATGCTCTGAAGAATACCCGTAAATCAGCAAAGATACGTGGTTGCCAATTAACATGCCGACAGAAACCCCGCTCTGGATATTTTTTATGTCCATCACAAAAGGTGTCCTCTCCTCACAGTTTTAAACATATCCTTGTTTAAGCCTCCATGAGCAACTTACTTACATATGTTACTGTGGTTAAAATAAGATCCACGTGAAGCTCAGGTTTTCAGCACCTGCCAGCTGACATATCTGAGAACCGTCGCGAAATGCTGAGCATCACTTTCTTGCTTATCCCAAGAGAAAGTACTGTTGGTACATTCAGCAAACAGCTGGCACCTTCAGCACTGACCCGCTAACTATTGACGCAGGGAAGTTGTCAAAGGATTAGTATTTCCAAGTCTGAAAATAAGCCTTCTGGCTCAATCTATTTTTCATAAAATTATCTGCCGTATCTCAATTATGTAGCAGTGTCACTAGGAGTTCATTATCTTGGGCTAACGTTCCAGTCACAATCTTTTCATTCTGTTCCTTGAATAATCCGAGTTAATTAAAAGGCTGAGTATTCTTTCCTCAGTACTTTTTAATACTTCGATAGAAAGATACATATTTATTCCTGACTGCAGAAGATTGCTTTTTCCTCTCAGCAATGAGGTATAAAATGTTCAAAAATACAGAGACCAACTTTGCTTTCTTCGTTAGATATGAAGTTTCTTTGTACAAAGCTTTCTACAATTAAACAATACTTCTCCCCAAATGAAGCCCTAGAATGAGGTCATTCACTCCGACAAGAGTTACGTGCAAGCTTTCTTGCTGTAGATCTTGAATTCACAAGGCTGGTCATGGTCTGGCCAGTGGACTGAGTCTCACTTAGGGAAGCGATCCTGCTCATGTGGTCAATTCATGGCTCATTCACATCTTTCATATCTTGCCGTGTGACAGAGCAATTCTTCTACAGCTATTTGAGGACACTGGATTTCACACTTTCACACTTTGAGAGCTCCATAAAAACCCCCATGGTGTTCTTTAAGTTGTGCTAAACACCCATGGACAGGTCACAGTTCCAGACACACGAAGTGTGCGATACCAGGCAGTTGTGTGCAACTGGGAACTGGTTCACTTAGTGGGTACTCCTGGTGAACCCACACTATGCATTTTGCTTCTCCTGGAGTAAAGCCCTGTTACTCATTTCTTAGTGTGTTTCCTAGTTTTATACAGTTCTTATACTCCTGTCTGTGATTGAAGAGGGAGGCTGGCAGTGTACCAAAACACCAGTGGTTTACAGAGAGCTCAGGCCTCTGCTCTGACATTTTCATAGGTTGCACCAAGCTGGATTATGTCACAGGAAGTTTGCATTTTAAAGGACCCCTTATAGGAAAAATGGGAGCAAGTGACCACAAAGTATCATGTTTTCAGATTTGAGGACACAGAGCGCTGATGAGTAGCGGGAGTTTGTGCTTCTCTCCTTAAGACTGTCAGGTGGAAGAAACACTTAACTGTTACCACAAATACGTAGACTAGGGAAAGCATTTGCCTCCATTGTATGCATCTGTGACTGGATATAAATCAAGAGGAGCACACAGATAGCAGGGTAAGAATGATCTGTATTTCATGTAGGAATTACTACAATTGTTATTAATGGGGTGGGAGGGGAAGGCAGGAAAAGGATGTAAGAACTGCTGTGTGAAAGGGGAGAAGCTCTGTTCCATCTTTGAAATAAGCTTTTAATTAAGGTGTATTTCCACCCCCTTTAAAAGCAGGGATTCCCATAACTTAAGAGTGGACCTGATGTCAGCGGTTGTCAGGGAGCAACAAGAACAGGATTGTTCCCCAAGGGGAGCGTGAGCTGGATATCAAAATTGATAACTTAGCTGCCAGGGCAAGGACCTCACCCTCCAGGGCCCCCTCCCTCAGCACTGGAACAGGATAGACCTAGAGACAAAGGTCACATTTAGACAAGAGACCAGATCAATAAGGCAGCATCAGGATGAAGGGAAAAATCCAAGGTGAGTCCAGGAGCAAAATCCTTCAGTCATGGTTAGGATCAAGTCCAGCAACCCTCAAGGCAGAGTACAGCAGTAAGACGAAGCTGAAGTCAGGCCACAGATTGAGACCTAAACCAAGAACCGCTATGGCACAGATACAAATGAAGTGGGAAGCAGTACTCTTTTAACACAGCTCAGGTGATAAGGGAAAGCCCAGGGCTGAACTTAAATTGAGCTCCTGGGCCCATAGGTGTGAGTAGAAGCTACAGGTGAGGCTGTTTAAAGCCATTAAGGCTTATTAGTGCCCTCAGGATCCACACAGTTCATCTAGTCCCTTTATTCCTTATAGGATAAAATTTGCAATAATATACTGAACCAAACCTTCTGCCTCAGTTACCTACAGCTGCCCTTCCTGGTTCAACTCTTACAAAAGGAAGGGTGAAATGGAGTGTGGGAGCTTATGACAGTGCTGCCATCTCACAGCTCCTTCCCAAACTCACGCACTCTCTGCTGTGTGTTCAGAACACAAGATAAAGTACGTTGGAGCTGAAGGTGAACAACAAAAGGGCAGTATTTTGTTTAGTGGTTGTGCATATCTTTGCAGGCTATGATTAGGGCTGGTAGATGCTGTAGGAATACAAATGAGCTCTGTTCAGAATAAGAAGATAAGAAAATTTGCATTATTCTCAGGTAACATACTTGCAGAGTCACTAGAGGATTATTCATTGTAATCCTGCTGGGTGTTATCTTATTATCTAGTGGTAACACACACCACATAGGGCTTTACTAGTAAAGGAAAACAGAGAAAGACTAAAAGCAACAGCAGAGTCTGAAGTGAAGTGAGAGTTCTGGAGTCCTGGCAAGAGAAACTTCTGCACACATACCCCTTTTTTGTTTTGGCTTCTCTGTTGAAATGTGGCTTCCTGCTACCTCTGTAGGCACAGACAGCTCTGAAAATTAGGAAAAAAACCCCACCCCAAGCCAACAAACAAACACAAATAAAAGCAAGAAATATTGTCTTAAAAACATTAATATGAAAGATACAGCCATTTTATATATTTTTGGGCCTTTCCTTGGTGGTCTTGGAAGTTTCAGCTTCCAACATTTCTCAAAGAGAACTAAGTCTTTCATTCTCAGCTTGAAAAAAAACCCCACTTTTAAAATAAAAGTTAAAATTGGGCTTTTAATTATAATTAACAAAGCTTGGTTTTAATTAAAAAGCAGCTGGGACTGGTCAGAACAGCAAAAGAGTTTTTAGCTAAATGTTCGCCTAAAAATGGTTTTAGCCTCTTCTTATGGAAAGAAAAACAGTTTGAGAGGTCCTCCGTTGCCCTCTGTGGGATGAGCCTTAGCGTTGCTCATAGAGCAGTGCTCATAAAGCACTCTGTGGCCACTCAACAATTCTTGCCTCGCTTGGTCTCTTATAATTTGGAGAAATTATCTGTACTGTGGCATTGACGAACTTAAAACTTTAATTAGAATTAAAATGGGTCATTATATGTTTGGCTGTAAGTACATTGTTCATGATAGAAGACAATGCTTAGTAGTAGCCTTTTTATCATGGAGTTTGGTAATTCATGGCTATTTTAGAACATAAGAAGGTTTAAAGCTACTGACATTACTAATATTGGATTGAGTTTCTGATTTGAAGCCAGCATGGTTGTACTGATTAAAATTTCAAATATGATGACAGTATTTCAACTTCTGTTCTAAAAGCTGTGTGGCAGGTATCTGAAGTATTTCTAATTTACATTACAGTAATGCTCATTGTCTCCAGTTTGTTCACAGTTACAAATGCTATCCTGATGAAATTACTTTTGTCCATAGTAAACCATAATTATCCATTCATTCATGGGACTCACGTAAAAAAAATTTAAACTTATTTTTCCATTATTAGATCACATATTTGTGTGATCAACAATATTAGATGACACTTTTGTTTTATAGGATGCTAGAACTACTCATCCTGTCACAGGCATTGTCACGCCAGAATGCCATTATGTATGTTCCTCCTTCTTTTAGTTCTAAGCTTGTCTCTATGAAATATGTCAGTCCTGCTCTTCTGCATTATATTTTGTTATTTAGAACACGATGTTACAGGATTTTTAATTTAAATTGAGCATTTTTCAATACCAGCATATATTTATTGTTTTGCATCCCCAGTGTTCGAGTATTCTTAGCCCTCATCTGGTTTGTCATCTTTGCAGTTTTCAATATGCTCTCGTCTGACAACCTCTTTAAATATCTGCTGTATCATCTCCTCTGCCGCCTTGGAAAAGCTCCTCTCCCCATATGTCTCTTTTTAGCCTCCAACTTTCATATAGAGAACCTCACAGTTCTCATGTACAGTGAACTGAGCTTGATAAGATTATATTTAGCTGTATCAGCAGGATTTTAATCCAATAATCCTGCTGAGAGGCAGATCTTGGCAGCAAGGAGACTTAATGCACCTGTTTCAATTGCACTTAGCTTACATACCTTTGCAGTTTGTTGTCTCAGAACTCTTTGTACTAGTATTTGGCATTGTGAGGAAATAGAAAATAAAAATGCATCCGCTGATACACTGTAGCATAAATATATGTAAAGGATGTGAAACATTTACATGTCATATCAATGTCAGCTCTCTCCTGGGTTTGAAATAACCCTTGCCAATAATGAATTTCTTAACTCTTCATTATAAAGCTCTGCCAATGACAGATGAATCAGGCTTAAGTGGCACCATCAGGCTGGTTCTTCCCCAGGTTTGAAACGTTTTATTTTTGTTTGGGGAAGTTCAGATTGGCCAGGATCTTGAAAGGGAGGAGGGGAACGAAGAGGGAGGAGGTACACTTCTTAGCATAGAATTATATCTGATTGTCAGCAATATTGGCAAAACCTCCTCAGGCCAAGAGTACAGAGTTGTTAATGAATCCAGGTCCAAACTTTGCAGTTGTAAAGTATAGGGCTGGTTCTGCACCATCACATATGTTTGGCAGTTGCTCCTAGGTGGAAACGCAGATAATTCTTCCCTTCCTAAAAACAGTTAAATTATTTGTATCATCCCCCTATCTAAAAAAGTAAAAATATGAGATGCTTGCTTCTAGTCCTTGTAATGGTATAACTGAAAAACTAAGTGAGTTCCTAGCATGATTCATAACCTTAAGGTATGTAGTTTTTATGTCTTCATACAGTATGTCCTTAAGACATAATCCTCAAAGCATTTTCTATTTCCAGGCCTCATCTTAACCTTAAGCAGAGCTGTCTCTGTCCCTTCATTTTCTTGGTAGATAGCTAAGTTCACTTGGTCTGTAGCACATCATTACTGTAAACAAAACTTGTATGTTCCCTGTTCAGGGTGGTTACGTAGTCAGTGCTTGGGGGATTTTGTCAAAAAGCGCCCATCATATTTGACTTTCCTCTCACAGGCAGCATTCATTAATTCACCGCAAAGCACAGGCATCTCTGAGTCTTGTTAAGGTTTTTATTTAGCAGTAGGGCAATTGAATCAAGATGCCATCTACCTCTGCAAATGCGTGTTGTGATTATGTGGTCTCCAGCCTGTCAGAAGCATATGAAACATTTTTGAATTAGGGAAAGGCAACTCTTGCAATTTTCTCTATTTTAGCTCTTGTACCACACAGCTCCTGTGTTATCTGACACTTTATTTCTGTCCTAAGAAAGCCTGATGCATAGAAAACTATGTAAAAGCAACATGTGTTTTTAAGCCTTTTCCATTTTGTGCAATGTTAGTTTTCATTCTTCGCCATGTTTTTGTTACCTTCTTAATATGTTAAAGGCCAGTATCTCGCATCTGGACATTGACAGGCTGTTCTTGATAAGCTGAGCTATGCCATTTGTTCTGGCATATGTTTAATAGCTATAAAAATCACAAATGAAATATGATGTGTATACTCACCATTGCCCCAGCCACAAGAAACTTCTTGTCATTCCTCTCTGCTGCGACTTTGCTGACTACAAATCCAGTTGGGAGTTGTCTACATGGCTCTGCATTTCTGTCTCATGAAATATCTCAGCGGTCTTTTCCTTTTAGGTTTCATGTGTGTGAGTACAGTTGTCATGAGCCACAGCCCAGGAGTCCTGAACCCTTTATTTTTCTGCAGAAGAGAATATACATCATCAAGAATGAGGGAAATTCTAGAGGCTTTCTAGAGAAACCAACCAAGCCCACTTTCCTTTCCTAGAAATAGACAAAGATAAATTATCTATGTGTAAGCACTAGAAGATAACAAGGTAATGAGCAAAGTAAAGAGCTGGCACTCTGGCACTAATAAATCAGAACACATCACGTCAAATTACTCTAATTTCCTACACCTGAGGAATTTCTGATTAGAAAGTGGTCAATGTGATATGTCTTAAATTTAGTAATACCTTAGTAAATACAAAGATACAGTGTAAATGCAAACATCTCTAAGGTAGGGACGTAATCTGCCCTCATTCTCAGGTTTGAAAAACAGAAAAGTTGTCAGTGGCTCATGTGGGTTTTAGAAAATGGCAAAAGGTAACATGATAGTATCCTTAATTCCATGTTCTCTATTGAAATTAATGTGAAATTTCACTGGTAGTGATAATGATTGCTAGCTTTAATTTTCTTCTGTTGCTAAATTTAAAGCATGGAAAGCAGTGTCCCAAACTGAAGTTAGTTTTGCACAAATAGCACACTGGACAAGTGTTACTATGAAAAAACAGACTTTTGAATAGAGTCCAGAAGTAGGCCATAAATTGAATTATTGTTTAGCTTGAGCAGAGTCTTTGCAAAATGTGTAATGCAGTGGGATTCACAGCTGAATCATCTAACTAGAAGATTAAAACAGAAAGCTTTTTGCAAATTTCCAGTAGTATACAAAAATCTAGCAAAGCTGGTGAATGTTCTTGCTGCTAAGGTGGTCCATAAAGTTTATTGACAGGACTAAAAATGCTGCTCCCTCCTGAAAGGAACTCCTACGTTATGAATGGTGTTTCAGTCTCCACGCAAGTCAAAGTGACATATGGAAATCAGGCATTTAGGAAGGTGATAGTGTTTAATCCCTCAGCGATGGTTTCAAACTGACATTTCTTAGCAGAGTTGTTATTATTGCTTATTATAGTAGTAGGTCTAATGGGTCATACCTATACTGTGTTAATCAGCAGTATTGGTATCCATATTCTTTGGGTAATTTTTCTTTTGAGAAGACAGGAAAGCTAGAATCTTTCTGCTTTTGAATGTGTTTAATATTAAAGGTGTTATTCTACTCAAAGAGAGATTGTCAGTGACTAATTAGACAATTGCTTTCAGAACTGTGTCCAGCATTTACTTTTCAAGTGACCACTAGTCAATGTTCAGTTGGTTACGCAATGTCTTTAAATGATTTAAAGAAGAAATCATTGCATAGCTGTGCTCCCTTCCAAGTTCTGTGCATATGATACTCTCTGTCACTGGTAACATTTACAACAGTTCATGTTGAGGTGAAGCACCATTTTTTTGGCATCGAATAGGACTGGCTTTAGGGGAATTAAAAATGGCATTAATCATCTAGTTCAATGGAGTTTTTTACTCCAGTTGGAATTAAATTTTTTTTTGGAATATTTTTTCTCAACTTAAGCTTTGTATCATGTGGTGCAGTGATCTAGTAAATGCTTAATTTAAAGCAGAGAGAATTACAAGTCCTTTATGCAAATAGAAGCAAATTATTAAGTCTTTATAACCGTTCAGAGTGTTTAATAACAACAAAGTCCAATGGAAACAGAAAGACACACGGGAATCCACCAATCTCTTCATTTAACCTTGTGTAACTAAGATGAAAGAAGGCTGGAATCTGCTTAAATATTTGTTGAATTAAGGTCTTTTGCTAACCTAACTAAAGCAAATTTCTAGTAATAAAACCTTTCCCAGAGAGGGGGGAATGGAAAAAATACAAAGACTGGGAATATCTGCCTGGCAGGAGGAGCTCAAAATCCCACACGGAAAGTCAGCACACTATTCCTTGTTTTGAACAAATTCGACCATATTCAACAAAAATGTTTTAAACCATTCATTAATCATTTCTTGCTCATGTAGAGGTAACTTTATGAAGTCCAGCCTGTGTTTGTTTGCTAAAGGGAAGCTCTCACACAGTTTCAGTTGTTTTCAGTAGCCATGAAAACATATGATTGAAAAACCCACTGAGGCTGCACACTTTATTATGTTATTCTCCTATGTTATTTATGACCTGATTCTGCTCTGTGATACTTCTACACTACAGAAATAAGCCCATGCCTTTCAACTGAGTTGCACCAGTGGGAATGGGTGACCATTCAAGCTTATTGCATCCAGAAAGCTGAAAAACAGGATTTCAAGGTCTGATTTTTTTTTCATAGTTTTAACTTAGCAAATAGCTCCATTAAATAGTGTTTCTCATCTCTAAAATGGCTGAATCTGAACCTAGATGATTACTTCTAATAAGCTTTAGTGATTCTGAATATGATCCTGCCTTCACAGGTAGGATTCTGTTAAGTCAATGGAGTGATCATTGTGGTATAACTATGAGTAGGACCAAAATTGCCTGCCCCTTCCCCAGCACTCCCTGTGCTCCTTGGAAAAGCATTGCCTGTTAGGAGAATGTGTTTTGTGCTGCCGTACATGCAGTACTTCATACAAATGATACAGCTATGAAGCCTAGAATAAAAAAGAACAGCAGAGGGAGGCATACGAACAGGCACAGGAGAAAAAATGTGGAGGTGAGACCTGAAAGCAAATGAAAGGAAAAGAGAGAGCCTGCATGACAGCAAGACAATGAAGAGCGTGACTGCACAAGTGGGAGTAGGAGAGAATAACTGCTGGGAGGTACCCAGCCTATGAGTCCCAGCAAAACCAGCCTGTTGGTAGGGTTAATACAAAAAAGGGGAGGTGTGGACAGTTTTGAACTTCCAGGAACTGCAAAGAGGGGAGATGGCTCCGTTTGGGAGTTTTTCTCTTCATCCTCCCTGGGGCTGCATGTCCCCAGCAGCATCTTCCAGGACATCCCCATCTGTAACAGAGTTTACACTTTTTCCTTATGGTAAATCCCTGGTTTCATATAGTACTGCAAAAATGGTGAGGCAGGTTGTTAGAATTATTGATACCACTGGTCATATACATGCAAAGAATTGTGAAAAAAAAATGTTGCTTCTAAAAAATTTTAGAATGAGAAATGCTGAAATGCTACTAATTACAACGAAACCACATCCAGGTGTAATTGTATGTTTCTGCCTCTAAATACTCTTCTCTCTCTTCCATCAGGTACAACTCTTATGTCTGCTAAAAGCAGCTATCAGCCTGTTGATGGCAAGGTAGAGACAGCCTCTTACTAATCCTTTCTGCAACCTATGACTCCACGTGGTGCAAACCAAAACCAAGACAAAATACTTCCAAGTACTCTTGCCCCTGTTAGGGAACTCACTTGTAAAAAACAATGTTAACCAAGTGGAAGCTAAGTTTATTTTTACCCCCAGAAGTTTTTCCTTGAAAAGGGGAGACAGGTCTTGTTGCATAACCTGCTTTCTTCTATCTCTGCAAATCGTGTACAGAAGAAATTAGTTGTGATACCACTCTGTGAGGGTGGTGACTGGTTGTGAAAATGCCTTGCTTTCTTAAGCAATTTTAGTCTAAAGCTCCAGAGGCACAAAGCTTTTTCCTTCTGTTGGTTTACTTGCAATCTCAAATGAAGGACAATCTCAGAAATCATTTTGCCTTTAGTACTTAGTGTATATGTTGGTGGGTTTTTTTCTTGCTAAGCTGGTATCTTAATGCCACAGTGTCTACGTTTCCTCATTTCCCCAATGTCAAGACTGTCTCAGCTTGCTCAGGAATTTTCAAGATGTCACTGAAGATTTGTCTACATTAGTGAAGAGGAGCTTTAGCTCTGGGCCCTTCCTTTGTGTATTGAATTAGGGGGCAAAATGTCTCTCTGATGAATTTCTGCGTTTGTTTCACTGCTTTCCACACTGTAGTTTTTGAAAGCCGTAAGGGCGCACCACAATAGTCCCACATCCAGGGGCTAAGGGGTAACAAAAGGACATTGCCAGAACTTCCCATCCCAAAGAGCTAAAACAGGGGCCCCATTAATTTCTGGTTAAATTCAATGGGGCCAGGATTTTACCCTTATCTGGATGCCATGGGATTTCTCCCTTACAGTGTTTTTACCCTTCCTACTTTTCACATGTAAAAAGGCAGTTATTAGAATACTACTTCTTGGGAGGAATGTCATGATAAATTTTGCTGTGTGGGTGGACAGAAGAACCTTAGAACACTTGTGAGCACTCAGAAGACCTCATTTGATCATCATTTTCCACTTCAAATACATCAGCACACTGTTACATTAAAACTAATGTTTATATATCTTTCTAACTTCACTTTTCATTGACTATTTTCTAAAGCACCAAGTGTCTATTCACAGGAGGTAGACCTGACCCTGAACTCCAATACTGGACTCTGAATAACACAGTGTTTTTGTATAGTGGGGGCTTTATCTCAATTGCTAGAATTTGGAGCCTAAGAAAACCAGTTTCGAAACACATGCTTCATATGTTCTAAAAGGTGAGCTGGTGGGCTTTCAAAGTAATGTGCACTATATTCCACTGTAGAGTGCATTCGCATGTTAAAAGCAATATAGAAATATGAAAATGTCCCCACAACATCTGTATGAGTTAATAAAGTATCTTCTTTTTTTCATAGATGGAAATATTGAAGTAGAAAGCCAAAGGCTTTGGCCCAAGTTACAGAGGATAAGCATACCAGGATTTGTGACTCAGTTTCTCAAACATAGGGAAACTTTACCCTGAAAAGCCTAGTATGTCTGTGAAGGTCAGCAGGAGCTTCCTTCTTCAGCAGAATACTGAGGTAAGTTACTCTTTCCAGGGAGCTCAAAACCCTCGTTACAACTGATCTTACTACACTTTCACTATAGTTCACTGCTGCTTGTGTACTGAAGGATTCTTGTGCTGGTGTCAAGCCCAAATATAATGAATGGACTGTAGGATCAGTGTATAAATCCGCAGATGGCTCCTATAAACACTCTCACTTATCCACTGTTCCTGGTGAAGCATAAATCACTAGCTCCATCTGTCTGCTATTTACTTCAGCACCTTGGGATTCCAGGGGTTTTATTTATATCTCTTTCCTGCATCTCATTGCAATACAGTATCACCTCATAACTAGATATGTGCAATTTAAATTATTTACAATGTTGCTTTCTGACACTCCCTGAGAAAACCTGTGATGTTCACGTTTAGCCTACCTTATGCACACCAAGGGACTGATGTTGGTGCAAACAATAGTTTTTATCTTTTTTTTTTCCAACTCTGTGTGTTGTTTTAGATCAGAAGTATGTATGTGGCTTTAGATCAGAAGAACTCAGTTCCATTAGAACCTAAAGAATCAAACAATTCCAGCATTATATTCCTTTTTAATTGTATGATGAAAGGGAATTATATTGTATAGCAGTGGGAACAAGCTTATAACAAGAAAAAATGTCCTGCAGAACACATCTTTTTCTGTTATTTTTCCCCACCTGCCCAGGAAGGAACAAGCAGTGGGCTGGATGGATTTTCACCTTTTCATGAGAAGGATTTTGGATTGTTAGACGGGGTTCCTTTTACATGATTTTGTATGATTATTCTAGGTGTAAGATGCACAGAATGCAGAGCCAAACCTACTGTTTTATTTTATGTACTTGAAGAGATAACTAACGTATGAGATCAAAGATACTTTCACTACCTTCTTGGATTTTTTCATAAAAAAAATGCTGCTTTTTGTTTCAGTGTTTCATAATGCAGACAGCCATGTAGTGGGGTATAAATTATTCTGTTTCTTTTGATGGTGTTACTACAGACACCCAAAGCAACATAACGGTGTTCAAAATATGGGTCACTGCTTTTGCTTTCCTTGCTTTACACATGATAGAAAGAGGAAAATAATACTTTTTAAACCTGTGACTTGCAGAGTTATGGAAGGGTTGGACTTTTAGATAGTGTGTCATGAATAGTGTTTAAAAACTGGGAGTCTGAATAGATTTGTGTTGGACTTTGAGTTTACATTTGGGGCCTTAAGTAGTGAAACTGAGGGAAAATGGGGGGAAAATCTTCTCTGTCTGCCTGACTTCCTGCTGGTTTTTGTTATGCTGCATCACAGCACATAAGCTAGGCTTAGCCAGAATTGAAAATACCAACATGAGTTATCATGGGTAAAAGGGTAAATAGAGTGGCAATAAAGGTCTGGGATACTGGCAAGCTCGGAGTGACCCTAGCAGACACATCCAAGAGTGCCTTCATGTTGTCTTTGTTCTTGGGTTTGCTTCAGGAGTAAGGATGGTGCTCCTGGAGAAGTCTAAGAGGTCCATAACTATTGCTCTGGCTCCTGCCAATGGATGCATCAAATCGCTGGTAGTTGGAGCTAGGATGCACAAACAAGACTGCAAGCATGTGTATGTGATTGCATGTAAGAGCCAGTGTCCTGTACTTAAGGCAGGATGTGAAGACCTTGTGCTAGCTATGGCAAATATGCTCACTTTCTGTTTTCTTTAATAAAGGTGTAGAAATTAATGCATTAATGTAGATAAGGAGGTCACTGTAATATGTTCTTCCTGAAATATGTTGAAAGAGATACCTGGATGGCAGGACAGACAAAGAGAAACTGTTATCATGCTTCAAATATGACATGAGCACATGCTCTATACTGGGTCAGGATCTTGAAGAAAGCTGGCTGTGAAAAGGGTCCCAAAGAGCCGGATTCTGTGTGAGGTATGTTGTTCCCCAAAAGCAGTCAGACCGCATTAGTCTTTGACAGCATTCCTTTCGCTGCAAGGGACAGGTGGTGCATGGGTCAGTGCTGCATTTACTGTGCTCTTTAAGAAGAAATGGTGGGCAAACCTTGCAGCAGGTAAGGAAGTGCAGGCGTTTCTTTCTGTTTTCATGCTTAGATGGCCTCTAAACTATGATAAAGTATCTGCTGTGACGAGTGGTTTGCTCAGGCAGCTCAGTCCACCTGCACTACTGACCAGGATTTGAAGAGCTGACTCAAGCCATTTCTGTCCCCAGACAAAGGCATGGGTAGGATTGTTGGTCTTGCTTCCTAGGAGTAACCTAGTGGGAGATTGCAAAGTGTAATTAAAGAAAGAGCTGTACTGAGTTGCAGTGCTACTGCAGGGTTAGTTTTCCTCCATTCTGTCCTAGTCAGCATGTAGAGCCTGCTTTTCAGTTACATACTAGATCAGGTCACCTTATGCCTGAAGAAGTGATAAAAATATGCTGAAGTAAGCTTTTTTCTCCACAAGAAGCTTCTAATTCCTATAAATGAAGCGAGGCTATGTTTGCCTTCCTGTGAAACAGCACTGGCTGTTAAAGAATAGAGTGAACATCTGACATATCAGCATATATACGCACACAAAATGACTTAGCCAACTCATTGCACACACACGGGATAATTAAACCATCTTAAACTTAAAACAACAACAACAAAATACTGAAACAAAGATGAGACAAGAGCACATGACGTGCAGGAAGATGAACAGTTACAGCTGCAGGAGCCAGAGCAGATTTTCTTCTCTCCAGCAGATGGTAGGATTTTCTCAACTACAAACAGGCAACAGCAAGAAGAATCAGCCAAAACCTAATCTCTAAGGAAGCAATCTCCAGCAGTTACAGTGGTTGAACACCTTAAAATAAATAAATAAAAATGAAAATAACCATCAATTATTTAGACAATGTCAGGACATAAAATTTTGCTACAGGTGTTATTTAAGTCTTTATTCACTACTATGTAGTGAAGAAGCTGGTACATAAGGCAACAAGGTTTAAAATCCAGGCACCAATATGGATATTCTCTGTATTTCTTTTAGCAAGTTACTCATCAGTCACTTTTCCAGTTTCCTACCTGCAAATTGGGTGCAAGGCCCTCAAGAGATAAGGTTATATTTTTGGGTGACTTCGTCTTTATTAGGTGCTCAGGTACAATAGACAAGAGTTAGAATTGTAACTAGGAATATGGACTGTAAGTAGGAACTCCTTTAGCTAAACTGTCAGCCACTATAACTGTACTGGTACAAACATAAAGTTGCAAATTAGACTTAGGCCTAATATCCTCCTTGTGAACAACTATGTGCAGGAGTAACCTATAGAAGTAGGGTAGATTTTATTTTTTCTAACATATTCATACAGTATCATGTGGATGTGTGTGCTTAAATTCTAATTTTATTCTGACTTAACTACTAAACCCATTACATTCATTTCCCAAGCAGAGTTCTTTCGCCTCCACTTAGAAAAGCAGGACTGATAGAACCACAGAACACATCTGGATTTGAAGAGGTGAAGCTCTGCAAAGTAAGAACAGTTCTCCATAATACAAGGCTTTTGCCTGTAATTACCATATTATTGTTTAAATTGTTGTTTGAGGGCTGAGAAACCTTGTAGAGTCATAGAACAGATTGGGCTGGAAGGGTTTCCTGAGCCACCAGGAACAGCAACTAGTTACCAGGTACTTGTGTAACTTGTGAGAAGTTGTCTTTTTCAGTGTTGCTTGATTTTTATGATAAATAAATAAAACGTTTTTCAGCTACAGAAATATGTGGTCAAATACTTGGGCTTTTTTCAGGGTCCAGTTCTTGCACCTCTTTACATGGTATATGCTATTCTGCAAGTTAACCTGTGAGAACTAATGGAATAACTCAGCAAATAGAGTGCTGTCCCCTGCTTTCCTACTACCTTCTGTCTTCTCCAAATTGTAGCCCAGCTACAACCTGCAACAAAAGGTAATGCTTCTGTCTGAGTTCTCTTAGTACAAGCATAATTTTAAACAGGTAAGGATTCAAAGACTTTTCCCCACCTCTTTATGAAGGCACTAGGAGAGGATTGAATGCAGTGTGGTTCTGCATGAATTCATGTGTTCTTTTCTAAATCAGAGTCAGTAGATCAGAGAGAAAATAACGTAAAACATCAGCTCTCATATTTTTCTTGTTCTTCTAATGAGCAAGATTAGACAAGAGTAAGGAAGTACTACTTTGTCTTTACAGATGTATAGATTTTATTGTTGCTTTTTAGTTTGAGTGAACCTTACTGTGTATCTTTTGTTTAGAATTCATGGATTAGCAGAATTGGGGGTTTGCCATAATACTTCCCTGTATTAGCAACTTCTGAATAGATACATATTCTACCATCTGTCATAGGCATTGTTTACAAGGTGGCCAAGTCGCTCCTTTGCCTCTAGTAAGGTGAGAGGCCCTGAATAATTTTACTGCTGCTTTTACTGTGATCGTTCCCAGCCATCTGCAGTCCCTGGAGCATCACGGATCTCCCCAGAGCTTCTAAACCTATTTTCCATCTGTTGCCTCTCACCTACAGCAGCACTGATATGCCCCAGAAGATCTTGCTGCTTTCACTGACAGCAAGAGCAACATTTGGAGCCTTCTGCTGTGTGCTGGTACTGCTGGGAGCTGGCAGGCAGGCAGCAGAAATTAATGGCTTCAGAGACCTGCAGAGTAGGGTTAGACTCAGAGCTGGACTATGGTCAAAACCAAATACTTGTTCTGGGAAATCAGAAGTTCACGTGTCACCTTAAGAATGCTACCAGGTCCTGACATCTGAATGTTCACAGGTGTTAACATGCTTCTTGTCACTAAGCGTAGCTGGGTAGAGAGCAGAGCCCTGTTTCCAGTTTGATCTACTTGGTGGTCAGAGAGCTGACCCAGCAAATAAAAAGCAATTTACTACTGTGCAGCCTGGGAATAGGGAGAAGAAGGAAGGGTGAAAGTGAATTTGTTGTGTCTTCTAGGCTTAACTATCTGCAAGATGGGCATTTATCCTCTCTGTTGCTCAGAACTGAAGCTGAGAGAGCAGTCAAGATCTCTGCAAGGTGCAGTGGGGGTGGAGAATTGAGGGGAGTAGTTTCTTGTACTAGGGGAGGGTGGCATGAGATTAGAGACAGGTAGAAGCTTTCAGAGTAGCAGAGGGAGTGACTTTTTAGGGAATGACTCCAAAAATAATATCTATAATAATAACAATATCAGTATCTATTGATTTAGTGATCTTTCCTCATGCCTGAGACACTGTCTTAGAATTTATTTGTTTTTCAGCCATGGGTGCACTTTGGCAGTTTATGGCTTCCACACAGGCACTCCTTTCCCCAGTGTTTCACCTTGTGAGCTCTGTACCAGCCATATGGTGGAACACTGGAGGGTGCTACCATACTGCCTTTTCACACCTGCTTCTCTGTCACAGCTGGAGCCACGTATCCAAGTTTCACAGAGATGTTGCTGGTGATACACACAAAGCGGCATTGCATTGCTCATTCCTGTTTCTCCCCAGATACTAAGGTGTACCAATAAACAGCCAAACAGTTGTTTTGTAATGTTACTTTTGTCTGTAAATGACTGCAGGAATTGGGATAGTATGTGATTGTGTTGAAGGGATAGGATGGCATCAGAAGCCATATCTTTGTGAAGGAGATGGCTTTATGAGCAAGTCTGAGATGCTGCTAAAGTCTAATGATACGAGGGAAAGAAGGATAAATGGAGAAAGGAATACCTATCCCCAGTTGCAGAAGCCAAGAACGTGAAAAAGCAAGCTCAGAGTAGAGTAGGGCAAAACACTTGACAGAGCAGAGTTGGAAATGGTATGGTAGGGATGTACGATGAATCTTGTGCTGTAGTGACACAGCAGTGAATGTTGCCACTCAATTTGCTTCAGTATCACTTCGGGTAATAATCTGGTCCTCAGGACTGATCTAAAGAGCCTCCTTTGGCTAACATGAACATCCAGGTTAGCATGTCCTTCACTGTAGGGATCCTTCATTCAGCTGCACTTAGGAAGAGCAGCTACTAGCACCAGGGGGACATGAAGACGCTTCTCCTGCCACCTTGCTGGCTACACAGAAGTTCACCATCCTGGCAGCCTCACCTGACTCTGTGGTGTTAGTCAGTGCTGCTCAGCACTTGGTCTATTTCTACCTCTGCTGGTGAATGTGGCAATGCTTCCTACAGTGATGTGAGAGACAGTCTGAGGATGAGGATGGTGAAGAGATGATCCAGTCTAGAAGAGCTTCCTGGTCTTCCTGCAAGAAAAATTATTCCCTCTGTCTGCATGACTCAGCTGGAGACAGTACAGAGCTGCAGTACACACCAGCTTACATTAGGTAGGCTGGCACCAGCTGCAAGAAACTAGTCAGCCAGGAACCAACAATGCGGAAAGAGCATCTAGTGTGACCAGCTTGGGGCACAGGAACCAGTTTTACGCTGCCTGAAATGCTGGGGAGGTCAGTATATTCCTTTGTTGTCAAAGCAGCACAAAAATTTAAGCAATTGCAACAGTACTTATAAACCAAGGAAGATGTATTTCTGAGAACAAGGATAGTGGAAAGTATAGTTTTGGTCCACAGTAAGAAGTTCTTTACTGGCTTCCTGCTTTAGAGATAGTAGCTGATATTTGGCAGGGGAATGCCCTCATGTCAGAAAATTGCTATTTTCTTGTCTCCAGACCACTTTTGAGGTGGTTACAAATCGCTGTGGTAGCTCAGTTACCATGCACTCCATAAAAAACAGTCAGAGTTTGGTACCCATTTTCCCAGGAAACCTGATCTGCAGTAAGCACATCTGTTGCCCAACCTGAGTTGCAGGGACTAAGGGCCCTGCAGCAGCTGCTGCTGGCTGATGCAGACTTTGTGGTCTGCTAAGATAGCTGAGAGCAATGACCCTGTCTCTTGTGGTTTTTCAGTGCTCCTTCTATTGCACCAGTCCTGGCAGCAACAGGACAAAAGCTGGAGTACAGTGAGGAGTGATGGGGAGGTGTCAGAGTGGTGAAAAGGGACAAGGTGCCTGGAAAGAGGACTGGAGCAGGGAGTTATTGGACAAGGGCAAACACTGGGACCTGTATAATGATAGATAAGGATAAGGGATTTGACCATTTCAGGTATTTTGAGAAGAGAGTCTGGAATGTAGAAAAAATTAGGTTCTCCTGAGAAAAAGAAACCACACTGTGATGCTATGAAAGGCCAAAGATTGCCTTCCAAATAGAATGGAAGCAAAAGTCACAATAATTAGCTAATAATGGAAATTAGAAAATAGAGGAGACAAGAAAGAGAAGAGGGACTAACAAGAAACTAGAGCTGCAAAGATGTTGCTGAAAACATCTGGATACTGAGGGGGCAGAGGGAAGAGAACAGGAAAGTAATTTAAAATATGAGACTGATGATGGATAAACAAAATTTACATGAAGATGACAAGAACTGTCATGAAGCAGTTTTAAAACCAGAAACAGCAACTTCTTACACAGCTACAAGACTATACCACATACCTATCTTCTCTTAAATAACTGTTCTTTCTATAATAATTTGCCCTCCAGCATCCTACACTAATTGTGGTAGGACAGGTTTTCCGACGTAGAGGAACTGGAATGTTCAGTCATCAATACAATCATCAAAATTGTCCCTTCACTTCAGAGTGCTCCAGGCACAAGAAATAAAGGAAGGGAGTTGAATTAACAGGATGTTTCATTACTCTTTCTCTGCAGAGCTCTTGCAGAAGCACCGAGCACAATTAACTGCAGAAATGGAAGAGGTAAATGAAAGGGGAAGAACCAAGAGAAAAGTTAAAATGGACTCTTTAGCAAGTAACTATCTATCTGATTAGAGAATCTCTTGTACTGTGAGTTAGATCAAAAGAAAATTCATCCTTGCTGCCTGTCCATTGACTTCACTGGAGACAGGTTAGTACTGAACAAAGCCTTGGTATTCTCAAGTATAGGTTTCCTTTGTAGTGAGCATCTAAGTTAATTGCACCTATGTAGAAGAAAAGTGGAAGATAAATGGGATTCTGTTTCTAGTTTTGCTGCTGACTTTCCAAAATTATATTGTTTATGTGGTTAACTAACTCCTGTGTAGGATTGCTTTTCTCACCCTTGCTGCCCAGAAGCCAGCACAGACTTTGTTCATTTTGCCGGGCCCAACTCTTTGGCCAAAGATGTGTGTATTCTTCAGGACTGGAAGAGCACAACATTGCTGAAGCACTGAGGAGAACAGAGATAAACAGAGCTTTCCATACAGCCCAAGTTGAAAAGTGAGGTTTCAAAAGTAATGGTGTTCCTGTTGAGAAAAGATATCAGGGTGCAGCACGTTTTTCTGCAGCCGTTGTGTTTTGTTTGCTGATAAAAGGCCTCTGTGAGATACTACAAATGGACACACGGCCCCACCGCATCTTTCAATGCAAGCAGCAACTTGGAGTCCTTTCCACTGCTGCTTCGGTGCTTCGTCTTTACAGATCTTGTTTCAGAGGAACACCATATGGTCTCATCTATTAATGACTCTGAAGCTTTTTTATCTGTGGAGGAAAGGCTTTATAATGACAACTATAATGCTGCAATCCTATATTAATCTCTGGATGTCCGGTACAGATGGGACCAGAATCTGTGTGCGTTATCCAGTTTAATAAAGAGCAATGCAGTGTTCTCAGCAGATCCCTGGGTGACCTTTCTGGCTTTAACAAATGAACTATCCAGGTTTGTTATGTTTAAGCAGCACCATCTTCTACTAATATTTTCTCCTTGACTGGAAACTAAAGTTACTCAAGCAGAGGAAGTTGTATCTCTTTAATATTCCTAGTCCTGCCCTGTTTAGCCCCCAACCCTGTAATCAAACTCTCATTACAGATTGTAGAACTATATGAAAATACTTTTTTGTTTGGGTTTTTTAAAGTTTTTATTGCTTGTGTTTTATTATGACTCTATATTTTCATTTGGCACTAAATGTTTTGCATCAATTATAGCATCTACCATGGACCCAACACCACAGAAACCACTATAAATTATCAGAATCCACTGGATGATATTGTTACACTACTTTCTAAATAGGGAGGGTTCCTCTGGTCTCTTTTAAAATCTACATATGTAAATCCACTTACATACTCACACATACAGGTTTCCAAGCAGTAGGAAAAAGGTAATACCTTAGAAAAGTAAGCACATGCATGCCTGAAAAGAACAATTCTTTCTAAATTAGCAACAACTATCTGCAAGGAGTGGTCAGCAAAAAAAGGACACACCTCTCAGAATGACACCTCCATAGGGTACAAGTCTGGGTGGGTGATAATCAATCAGACCAATAAACAAATGTGACACTGGTGGATAGCTGCTACCTTGCCGACACAGGTAAAGAGAAATATCATATGTTCATTCACTTACAGACACACAACTAAAATTAAGATGTGCAAGAGAGTGTAATATAAGTACAGAAAATTAATGAAAGAATTATAGTCTGTAAATATGTGTGTATCAGTACCATTTAACCATTTCTGAATTGAAGACCTTAGGCCCACTGTAGGAGA
>NW_009924920.1:5655-15971 GCF_000696875.1 Nestor notabilis | reverse complement strand
GGAGTGGGGGCAGAGGAACTCCTTTTTAGTAATTACAGATACAGTGTGATTGCTTTTAGGAGATTAATTTCTGTCCAGGCTTCTTAACTACTTACTCTATAGGATCACAGCATTTGCCTCCCATCGTTGCTGTTTATACCTTCAGCCTGCTAGATGTCTGGGACAACACTGTCTTCTAACATCTATTGATAAACTCCTTACCACGTAGAGCTCTGGGTTACACTGCAGCTTTTAAACTATTACCAGAATACCAAAAGACCCACCATCACTTCTTGGGTGCTTACTTATTTGGTTCTATAAATGCAGTGTCTGTCCACTTCACAATTTTTAGTGTCTTTTATCCTTGCAATGTCTCAGCTGCAGGGAAATACGAACTTGCTTATTCTACATATATGGAGTAAGGAAACTTCGAAAGACATTTAGATACCTTAAAATGCAGTGTCAGAAGCAAACTCAACCAGATTGAAGTGTTAAGGCACTTCTGAAAAATCCTCATAGGTGTTTATTTGCATCCTGACATATTTAAACACCTTGGAAAAATTAGTCATGTGGGATTTAGCAGTGACACAAAGACACAGCCAAGCAGAGTGAAAAACAGAAATATGATCTCCTAGTACAGAGGCTAACACCTTAATCACCAGACTTCCCAGCTTCTCCCAACAAACAGCATATGCTGGTCTTATTTTACATGAATTACTAATGTGTATGGAAAAGTCTCCTGGCAATAAGACCAAGTCCCACTGCCTTCCCTTAATTACTGAAGAATCATCATCTTACGTGTTTGCTGGCCCAATGAATATCATTACCAGCACATCTGTATAGTTTATCTACAACACTTGGTTGCATAATAACTACACTGAAACAAAGTAATCTTTCATAAGCACATGTTCAGTTGTAATTCTGTGAAAAACAAACCTTTACCTTATCTTTTTCAGATGTAAACAGCTTCAGAGTAGTCAGATTGTTTATCATATCAACATGGCCTTTTTCAGATGCCAGAAGGAATGGCTTTTTACCTTTCTAGAAAACAAAGAAAAAGTGCTATTGAAAGTAAAAATACTTTACTTCCAGATATTAGGTATATGGCATGTATATGTGTATTCTGCACAACAAATTATATATGATCAAGCAGATTAAAAAAAGTAGATATACACGCAATATGTAGTGTAAAAAAACAGATTACACATCTTGCATACACTGAAGAAAACATTTGAAAACTGTTCATAAATGGTAACAAGGTAGAAAATGTGCTCAAAGTATTTAATTATTCTCAGTATGAAAATATTTTTCAGAATTTGTGTGTCATTAAAAGTCTGAGGATGCTCATAAACAGGCAGTAAAGAAGTTGCAAGATTCATTTCTATGCCATAACATGATCTGAATCCTGTAAGCACAGACCAGAACTGTTGTATCGCAGATGTTTTATCCAGGAGCCTGAATTTAGTGCTGTACATTATGGGGTTTTTTTAGTGCTGGTTAAACTAACAAAAATTTTTCCAGCTGTTTACAGCTCAACTGCAGAAAGTTATCCTGACACAAAACCATGCCACTGGTCAGACAGTGAGGTCATCTAATTAAACAGTTAGATGGCTTCACTACCTGACAGTGGCCTATATCAAATGTCCCAGGAAAAAAAAAATGCAAGCAACTAATAGATAATTATGAAATAACCTCAACATAAAGGAGATTCTTCCTCATCTTTCTTTTCCAAGGCCTAGACCACAAAGATTTCTTTTGTTAAATTGACTCTGTTCCTTGTCTAGTGTGGAAAAAATCCAGAATTTTGTACCATTGGGTCAACACAATTCAAGTCTTGAAAAAAAATATAGGCAACCTTTGTTCTGTTGTGGAGAGATCCTACAAGAATAAATTTCCTCATGTAAAGATAAAATACCCTACTTAGTTAAGTAAGCCTTCAAAGCAAGATCCCTATGCTGTGGGAAGGAAAAATAACACAGCAAACCTGATGAAGACAATGCCCTTGCACTGTTACAAAGCTGGTGCACCTCTGTTGGATGGCTGCACATAGTTTTATGTTCTGTGTTGGTGAAATATGCCCATGTTGACCATAACTGGCAGGTTTTGGTAAGGACAGGGTCCTGCAAGGGTGAATTGTGTGGAAGAAGGTCAGAGACTGCCCTATGCTGGTCACAGCCGTGTCCAGATAGTTCCACAAGGGACAAAACTGACCTAGTATTAACCATGTGTCAGCACTGAAGCCATCAGAGGAGCGCATGATAACTTGGAGAAACCTATTTAAGAAAGGCTGATCATTGCTACGGGGAGAATGCACAAGGAAAGAAACAGGAGGACACATCAGAGGGTGCAAGAGAGGAGACTCAGGAGAAGGTACACCCATAGGCTGACTGCAGCCCATGAAAGAACCCTTGCTAGAACAGAAGAAAAGAGTAAAAAACAAAGACTGAAAAAGTAGGAAACCACTGTGGACAGACTCCAACCTCCTCTGCTTTCCACCACCTCACAGATAGACTGAGCGTCACATGAAGTGAAAGCAAGGGCAGCAGGGCAGGAGAGGTGTCTGGAGTTCAGCTGAGAGAGCCAAAAGGGGAGGAAAGGTGTTTTCCCTACGTGCTTGTCTGGCTGTTTGTCTTACTTGTTTCTCAATACACAAATCAATTATTAAATGTTTATATAGCTGGCAGTAAATTAAAATTCATTGAAATTCCCAAAGTCAAGATTGTTTTGCCCACAACAGAAGACTCATGACATCTAGAAATAAACAAAAAGAAACATAGTGTACCCCATCAGGCTTGTTCAAGTCATTCAGATGGAGATCTTGGAGAACATAATCAACTATTTTAACGCTGTTGTTCAGAGCTGCAAAGTGCAGTACATTCATTCCTTCCTGAAAAACCATAAGCAACTCTGTAAGAACAAGTTTGATTTTTTTCCAGCATAAACATGTTTAGAGTTGGTAAAAATATGTAATCAACAAACCTCATTCTTAGCCTTTTGATCAGCTCCTGCTTTAACTAATTTTCGCATTATATCCAGATTTCCAGTCCAAGCCGCAAGATGAATCACTGTCAGGCCGTGCTTCAAATAAAATGATACAGGCAGAAATTACCTCCAAAATACCTCATGCCAAATTTCTTTAAATCCTTTTTCTTAATTCAGTTTATAAGTGGTTTCTGCTCTGGATGTTCTTAGAAAATCAGTATTAACACCTGGCAGTGTGAGTGGGATTCATTTCACTTACATAGAGCTAAACGTCATGCGTCAAGACCTAGCTAAAAGTTCAGGCTGCCCCTCTTCTTAACAAAAGGTCTTCCAGGAAATGACTGATCCCATTTTGTGATGGAGGAATTAAATACTACTTGGAAATGATTTCCTCTTCCCAGAAACTGCATAGTTAGCACTGGCTGCAGCAGATGACATTTCAGGTATCATATATAATGACTGTATTTCCATGAGTCACCATAATTTGCTAGTTAGCTCTGTTTTTTTAAGTTCCCATGTCTTTCAAATTCTCTAAAAAGTTCTTTTTCTACAGAAAAGAAAAGTAACTCTGTTGTTAACTTCTTAGAGCCAAAAGGAATAGAGATAAGGAACTTCCACTCAGTGTCTCCTATCTTGGCCACAGATGTCTCTAGCTTCTCCACATCTCTTCCTCAATTTGAGTGTACTTTGCTCAGGTGCAGCAGCATAAATCATGGCTCACTGTGCTATGTGCTGTGTAAACACAAGACATTCCTATTCCACCATAAAAATACCTGGTCTAAGAGGTGAGGTCAAAGGAATATAAACATAGCAAGAGGGAGCAAGGCACTTCCTTAGCAGTTATAACCCTTACCCAGTTTCTCCTCTGTAAATGATGAATAAATAGGCTGACTTCCATCTCTAATGGAGAACAGGAAGAGTTTTTATGCTTGTTGATATAACACTTTGGAAAGCAGGATGCTTGCCGTGACAGGGAGAGGGGGAATATGTAAATGATTCATCCATTTTCATTACTCAATTCACAGGAGAACTCCTAGTTTGAATAGCCTGTTCCTTAATAACATACCATACATTTGCTTTTAATATCTGAATAAATCTTGCACTGTGGATCACCATCTGGCCCAACCAAATCAGCCATACACTGCTAAACTCTTAATGTCTTGGAGGCTGTAGAGTAGCTGAGAGTTTTGCATTAAGCTACTCACATAAAAATGGAGGGGAAGAACACAAGGAGTTACTTTCTGAGCTCCTAGCGATCCCCAGAGCTGATTTTTACTTTCAGTGATTGCTTTCATATAAAGTGGCCAATGATTAATACACAACTACCACAGATTGCGTATTTGCGCAAGTGACTTCAGCCACTCTTGTGCTCACTCAAGTATGCAGCGTAGCCAAACCTCTGGACAATGCGTTTTATCTCTAACCGTATTTTTCCTTATAAACATGTGCAGTCTCAAGACAAACTGAAGCATTTACAACAAGCACTTAATTTTGCAAAATAGGGAGCATGAGGCAAATACCTACTTTTACTTTTCCCCTAAGGTGTTCCTACACTGTGTGAATCAAAACATGTAAACCAGCTTACCTGATCTGCCATATCAAGTTTAGCTTTGTGATGGAGAAGAAAATCCACCACTGATACATGACTTCTCGCAACAGCAAAATGGAATGCAGTGCGCTTCAGCTGAAATAAGCAAAGCTTTGGTTGTCAGGTCCATAATCATAGAATCATAGAATAGTTACAGTTCTTTTCATTGTGCAGGTGATCAGGATTCTGAATTCTGATTATTAACAAATGTACTTGTTAACTCATATATGTTTACATATTTCTCTTTCAAGAGCTATGCTTAGTCATTATCTACATTTTTGTTGCCTTAGATAGAATTGAGGCATTGATCTTAAGGATTTTTTGTAGAACCAGAACAATTTAGTTACTTTACATAGCATCATCTCTTCCTGAAATGTCAAAATGTGATTAAGTAACCATATCCTGCCTAGAGGAGATGCATGCTGTACAAAAGCATCCATGTTTACTATTTTATTACACGGTTTGATTTGAAAAGCTGAGGGCTAGATTTACACAATTATCTTCCTTGCTTTTGATTATCTCTCTGCAACTCATGATGAGATTCCTCCCCTACTTGGTATTAGTCACCTTGCCAGGCTGAGTCATTAGGTATGTAAATGAAAGCCTCCAGTTGTCAACAGTGAGTAATTTTACACAGGTGAATAGGTTCAGTGCTTCTAAGGAACGCTTGATTCATTTTCCTTTAAAGTAATTAATGGTGTGAATTTAAAAAGGATTGGTTAAATTGCATTAAACTTCACTGGAGAGAATTTCGCTTCCAGGTAAAGTTAATATAATTGGGTTTACCATAATTCACTGACAGTTTACATACAAGGATATAGAAGTGATTTAAACAGTTAACTTTAAAAGTAAGTTTGGGTTTGTCCTCTTAAGCATGTATGCAGACCAGCCGACTTATCTATGAATAAGTTTAAGTTTACAGCTATACTCATTAAAATCATTCTAAGGTGGGATTTATGACATGCATTAATGCCAGAAAAAGCTTCTTGCACAGAAATAGTTCTATCAACAAAACTCACCCTTTGGCAGCCTTGCTTATTTTCCTTGGCAGTGCAGGGGCAATCATCAACATGAACAAAAGAAAAGTTTTGCTGTATAAGCTACGTCCCCACTAGGAGAATCAGTCAATGCACAACACCCATGAAGGTATGCTAGTAAATCTCTTGTACTATTGGTCTGATTTTCGAATGACAGAGTAAAGACTCAAACTGCTGGGCTGGAAAAGTATTCAGTTTAATTTCCTGAGTTATGGAAAGCAGTAAGGAAGAAAGAACTTCTTCTAAGGTGACTTTTTAGAGTACTACATAATTGATGGGAACACTCTCATTGTTCAAGGGAAGTTTACCGAGAAGAAATTTTTTTCTCCCTCTCTCTCCCCTAAACAAACCAAGCAATGCACCTGTGCTATTTCCTCAGTTCCCCAGTGGGAAAATATGCACACGGGCATGGGAAGCAAGGTTTTCCAGAACCAATGATTAAGTAACACTTGATGTTCATGGGTAGTTGATTTATACATAGCCACTGAGGGCAAACTGATTTCCACAACTCCCAGACTGATACTATGACCACTCCACCTCTCTTATGGAACACAGCACTACATTTTGCTACTGTGAAGATACATCCTCATATTTTAGGCCTAGAGCTCAGCCTGGGGCCAGAGGGTATGGCAGAATGCTCCTGTGGTTCCATACAAACTGAATGGAAACACTTCACACTTGAAATTTGTAGTGCTAGCAGCATAAATTCATTCTCAAAGTGACTGTGAGGTTAAGTCCTCTTGCTCTGAAAAATGGGGAACTCAAGAAATTAGAACACAGAGTAAATAGTAAAGCAAAGATCACAATTCAGAAGTCCTTAGTTCCTAAGGACTTAGTTCCTCAGTTCCTGTGATGGACAGACTAGTGGTTAAAGACCTGTGAGCTACACTGCTGGACACGAAATATTACTTAATGAGGTCCTAGTAGGGTCTCCTGCAGCCTCACCACCTTGCAGTTGACAAGGCTAGCATGGTGCCTTTCCACCATGCAATGCCAAGAAATCATATTACAGATCTGAGATCTGTCAGATGCTTCATACTCACATTGTCTACAGCATTTATATTGACATTCTTTTTAAACAGCTTTTCCATGGTTTCCAAATTGTTCATTTTAGCAGCATATTGAAATTCTCTTTCATCTGGCAATACTGTGGAAAAACATGATGAAAAATTTGTATTATTAAAAAAATAGCCATAACCAATATAAGAAATTATGATACTGTTCTTACTTTCTGTTATTTGTCCTGATTACATATGTTATGAGAATCACTTCCTTCTCATCATAGAGGTGTTCCAGGATTACATTTTTCTTCTCTAGAGACATCTGGCTAATGTGTCCAGTTCCAACTTCTAAGTGCAAACAGATGCAGTAATCCACAGCATGGATTACTATTATTTGCACTGCTCACAGGAACAGGCGTCAATTCATAAAGCTCTGCCATCTAAATGGGTCCCAAAATATTTTACTGGCATGGCAGCAAACAGTACAAACTGAAGCATTTATTTCCTATTCTTGGAGAAGTTGCTCTGTTTGAAAGCAGAACACACCACCAAAAAACATAAAAATGTAAAGCAGTAACCAAAAGGTATGACCCAACTGAAGAAAAAATCCAAACCAACCCCCCCCAAAAAACCAAACAAATCAGGAGTTTCACAGGGGATGGGAAGAGGGTGTGGGGGAAGAGATATGTACTTGAATTCAAAATTTGGCCATACTGTGGAATTTACTATTAAATTGGGACCTTCCTTTAATGTCTAAACCCCAAAATGAGTATCTGTTTGGTCAACTGAAGTAGCTGCAGCATGCATTTAGACTCATAATATTCAGTAACTTTGGAAAATAAAATTTCAGTGTCGAATAACTGATTTAGCTAACTTAGAGGTCAGAGGATGCCTCATGTTCCTACCTTAGCATTTAATGAAACATTTAGAATAAATTAGTGTAGCAAAGTGTTAGTAGATATTTTTAATTTTGTAGGATATGACACTTTAAAAGTTAATTGCTTAGATATCTTCTGTCTAGATGATTGTGGCCTGAAAGCCACTTGTCGAATGGTATCACCAAAGAGGACAGTGGTCTCTGTTGAGCTAGAAACTACAGCAATTATCTGTTCCTTAGAGGCCTCTCACGAAAGTTCATCCTGCTGCATTATGTCTAAGTTTGTTAATGCCTAATGAGAATACAGCTTGAAGCATTATAATTGCAAAGCATACTAAGGAAAATCAGTATGGCATTCACTTAATGGCATTCTACATGATTATTATCTCAGTGGGAATAACTGCAGTTGTACTATACAAAATGAGCTAGAAATTAAACTGGACATTTGCAGAACTGTTTCCAGTTTTCCTATAACATTATCCAACCACCTCTAACAACAGAAGCATCCTCCCAAAATCCTCTGGAATTCACAGAATACACTCCACAGGGGCCTGTGGCAAGGAAAGTGGCTGACAGCAACGTCAGCATGAACAGGGATCTTTGCAGAATAAATGTCTCACTTGTCATGAGACAAGCGTCTTTTTGTAGTCTGCACTCTAAAGAAGTATCCAGCAGAGCTTTCACTACCTTGATTTCAAACACCAGTAAAGCAATGGTCGCAGAGTATCTTGCCCAAAGCAATTTTGTGGCAAACATGCAAATACAAAATGCAGGGCACCAACTAGCTGCAATTAGGCCACACTAACTCCTACTGGCTGCTGATGCGCACTCATACATGTATCTTACATGAGGATGCAAAGATAAATGCTGTTGCATCTCAGGACAACCTGGTCTAGTGGAAGGTGTCGCTGCCCATGGGCAGGGGGATTGGAACTTGATGATCTTAAGGTCCTTTCCAGCCCTACCATTCTATAATTCAGGAACAACAGTTTACTTGCACTGCCCTCAAGAAACAAAAGAGAATTATATTTCTTTACTGTATCTGCATTCGTGGGGACATTTTTGTTGTAGTTCTGGCAAGGAATTAATAACTGATATTTTCTCTCCCATCCAGAAGTCACGAATTGGCCAATTGCTGTTAAAAATAAGGCCTTTTGCTCTGGGCATGTTGTTTCTTAATACTTCTTAACTTGGGCATTAAGAACAGTGGCAATTCAGACACACTATGGCACTGACTTGCTGTACAACCTTTTGCTGCTCTTGAAAAATGATTTTTTCATGAATGAAATTACAGGAGTATAGGGCTGTAGGACTACAGATTCCTGGAAGCTTTTTATCCAATCTGGGGTCTCCATGAGTTGGCAGTCCTTGCATTATTAGAAATCACTCTATTTTCAAGTAACAGCAGCAACTGATTACATATTCGTGGCTGTCAGTCTTTTTGGGGGGTTATTTTCTTTGGCTTGGTACAAAATGTCTGGCTTATTGCCCTACGGGTTACATTGTAACTATATAATTAGGAAATAGATTCAATTTTTCTTTTGAGCTGATAAAGTAGCAATTTTCACTTCATTTCCTTTGTAGAGAGTCCTGTCCGTGGCAAATTGAACATCCCAACATCTCTCCTCTCTTGGAGGGGCAAGGAAGTAAAAAAGTGAATCACTTTGTTAGCCTGAAAACAGAAAGTCTTCTTCACCAGAAACTCAAGCTTTCAGGTACCTTCAATTTTTCTTTCCTCATATTTACAGCTTATTTAGTGTTCTTAATCTGTCTCTCAGTAGCAACACAAATAAGGATGACTTCCCATGAAATACAAAAGCACACCAGAGCTTTTTTTTCAACACTCATCGATGATGGACATTTTTCCACCTCCCTACCCCTGCTCCTTCTTTAATTTCCTGTTGTGGTCATTCACAAGATGAAATCTGTCATTGTCTCAAAAAGCACATGCTAAAAAAACAGGAATTTGAATTGGCTGAAGAGTTCAAAGGAGAAAAAATACAAAAATACTAACGATATTCAGACTCAACAACAACAAAAATATTTTTTACTCTATTGTTTTAAAAACGTAATCAAATATTTAATAGTTTGGTAATATTTTCTTCTGCATTTTCTTGTTACTGAAAATAAAACGACCAGGGCAAAGCAGGTATTTTGTTAAGTCATGAGAGTCTTTTTCTAGAATAACTGTTTTCCAATTTGAAGAAGTAATGGGAAAAACTACCTGTCAAGTCCAACTGTACTTTTCATTTGTTTCTTTTCTGTCTGCCCTCTTTGGCAGCCTGGAATCAGGAAGCACAGCCTGGGAGGACAGCTCCTGGCTGTCAGGCTGTGCTCACAGGACAGGGCCGCAGCAAGGCTGCACAGTTACTGCTCGGTTTGCACAAATAACGTGTTTTCAGTAATTGCAGCCCACGCCAGAGAGGGCTGCTCTTCCACAAACCGTTTTGCACGCTGACTCCTCACCAGGAGTTGTTCTGCTGAGCGCAAGGAGGCCACCAGACTGCTCTGAATCCCATGTGCCCCCCAAAACATGCGTGCTGGTCGACTGTGCAACTGCTGGCAGCTGCTCAGCCCCAGGGATGTGACTAATGCCAGCGACCCCCTCGGACTGCTGCAGGGGTGCATGTAAAGCAGGGTATCGGGCAGTTCACCTGTCCCATGGAAAGTAGAGATGCCAAACCCCAGGTCCTGATCCCACATCCACACATCCTCACTGATGTCTTCTGCTATATATAAAGCAGCCCACATTAATCTCTTCCTTCCCCCCCCAACCCCTTTTGTTCCACGGTTAAGGCAGAAGGGAACAGGGCAGCGCAGGGCTGCCTCGCCTCCAACCCCTGTGCACTCAC
>NW_009924920.1:1292-5624 GCF_000696875.1 Nestor notabilis | reverse complement strand
CCGCGACGGGCTTCCCTCGCCTCCACCCCCTGTGCACTCACGGCCGTCATGGCTGGCTGCCGCAGCTCCCTGCATGGCCTTCTTCCTGGCACCGAGCAGGTGGCTCAGCCCCTTCACTGCTGTCCTCAGCTCCTCTTCCTCCTCACACAAAGGAAGGGGCCCGGGCCTGGTGCTGAGGGACGTGCCCTGCGCTGGCCCCGACAAACCGGTTCTTGGGGCCCAAGTGTTGAGCGGAGCGCACCCAGGCAGGCCCAACACACCCTGCAGGCACGCCTGCAGCAGCACCCGGCACTGGGACGCAGTGCCTGGGGAGCAGGTTTAGGAGTTCATTTTAAAAGAAATCAGGCACTAGATACACAGGATTTCTTGACATGGCTTGGACTAGATGATCTTTGAAGGCCCCTTTCAACTCAAACTATTCTATGATTCTATTCAGCCTGGAGAAGACTTGACTCCTAGGAGACCTTACTGCAGCCTTTCAATACTTAAAAGGGGCCAACAAGTGCACCCACAAGATAAAAAGGTAATTCCCTTTGCTGTTTAAGTGATTCCCAAATCATCACATGAATGAGGCAGTTTTGAAAAGCAATGCCAGAAGTACACAGGTACAGACACACAGACACACCACAGCTCACACAGGAGCGTGGCTTGTCACTAACTATAGGGTGTTGTGGAGCTCTCTGCAGAGCTAAAGGCTATTTCAGGGGGAAATCCTCCTTGGGAGTTACTCGTGTTGTTGTCAACCAGTGTTCAATGGACTGGAGGGGTGACATTCCCTGTGCCTCTGCAAGCTTGACACAGCCTTGGGAGGCAAGAGACTGAGGTGCTTCTGCTATAGATGTGGGCAGAAATACACATGTGCAGTAGTGGCATTGATCCAATCACCAGACTCTTCATTTTCAGGTAGAAAATACTTTCATTTACTTTTGACAAAGTCCAGTCAAAAATCAATACATATATCTCAAAAGGTTAAGTTTTTGTGAACTGACATACTGAGATCCATCTAATGTACCTGTTTCTAGATTTATCTTGAAGTCCACTGTTACTTTGACCTACTCAAGCCAGCATTGCTGTTTCATGATTCCACTGATTTTCTGAGATAAGCATAAAATTTTTTTTAAGTGGCTACATTAAATTTGACTTTACAAACAGCCTTTGATATTGCTGAAATTCCTAAATAAATATTGCAGAAGCAGCTCCAAGAATGCAGCACTACCAGTATTCAACCTTAGACAACTGAAGGCACGTCTCAGTTCCTTCACTATAATTTATTCGTCATAATAAACTACAGAGTCATCTTATCTTACAAGATTATTAACACCACATATGTCCATAGCAAAATTAATCTGATGGACTCAAAAGCTTGTAAAATGAGCAAATTCGGAACAAAACTATTTGCTCAGATTCTCCTTATCATACAGGAAGAGATTTTACAGTCCTTTTTTCCTTTAAACATTTTTGATGCAGTTAGGCTGTGATGCATGAGAAACTTTGCACTTGATACACCTTGGCCTGATAAGACAGTTTCATCAACTGTACTTCCAGTAGATGAGTATGACTCAGCTGAAAAAAACCCTGTGAAAATAAACCCAGAATGAGAAGAACAAGTAACTCATTTAGCCATAGCTGAACCACGGGGTTTCACTTCTTGCTTTCTGTGAGTCAAATGTTACAGCAAAACTTCTTCAGAGGTTTGTTTTTTTTCTCTGATGACTGGGCTACTAATACAGACGCATTGTTTGCAATAAAAATGTTCCTTTTTGAAGTGAGAGACAACAGACAACTTTGGAATAAGTAGGTTTGCCTACAAAGCTGGCACCAAAGGAGAAACAGATTTACAGCCTCACGCAGAGAACAAGTTACAATGTGAATCTTTAAACCATGATCATAATTTTACAGTCTGGAAACACCAGCTGTTAGTTTCCAGTTCTAATTACCATCATACAGTACTCTTTCAGAGGCGTATCTCCAGTCTCTTAACTAACTTTGCCAGTACAACCATACTTTATGTGCTCAAACTTTGCAAATAGCAAGTGTGCCACATTCTCTAACCACTTCTCACAAGCTTGGCTCTTCCCAGCAGCGCCAGCAAAATGCAGAAAAGACTGAAACAAACTAACGGAGATGCAGAATCCAGAGCAAAATGTAGAACAGTTTGTTCAAGCACTTCCAGTATTTTACTTTTTGCTAAGGAATGCATATTTAAAAGTACACATTTTGAAGAAATACATACAATGACAAGGTAATAATTATATTCTACACTTTATTGAATCAAATAGATACAAACTAATAAAGGGACAAGTGTCCACTTTCTAAACAGCAGCGATAGTTTAAGTCATTGTTCCCTCAGTTGCTTTTACATCTTTCCTACCAAAACTTTCCAGCTCCCACTCTGCCAGCTCATGCTGAATGCTCACTGACCCAGTCTAGAAAAAGTCCATAAAGTCAGCTTACACAGTCTGAACTAGTCCAGCTGATTTGGTCTGAAGCAGATAAGGAAACACTGACATGAATTCAAGTGACAGACAGACCTGTGGGTACAGTGGCATTTGGCAAATGAACAGATGAGCAGGTAGAGATAGTGAAACCATTCTGGGAAGTCTGGAAACAAAAAAGCATGTTCTGGACTTAGCCTGGGCATCTAAAACATAACAGGTACACATTCGTTTGTTCAAAAACCAAGCAAACTCAAAAGTACTTCCAATACAGTTAAACAACAAAATAGATGCTTCTGTAGTATCTTCTCTTAAAGATTTTGCAATTAAAAACTCGTTTATTTTTCATACAAGGTTTGACATTGATTAAGAAATCTGCTGTCATCATAAATTATTTTCCTGATAAATATTTTATTATAATAAGATTTCTACATTTAAGAAATTCATTTTGAACAGAAAAAACCCTAACCAAAGTATTTTAAATATTTGCACTTTACAACTTCCTCCTTCCACATACGCACTCACAAAATACTTCTTGTTCAGAATATAAAATAATTTTAAAGAGATAAACAATAAGAAAATCAGTATCTTGCATATTTTCACATAATTCATATTGTTATTGCACCGTTAGACCTTTTAGTCAGAGTAAATTTATTGCTATTGACCAGTAAGAATTTCATAATTGTGATGAAAATTGAAGTTCTCAGTCTTTCTGGAAAGGGCAAGGATCAAACAGCATTTGTCTGACTAACCTGAACAAATCCTTCTTTCAGCAACAGGTTTATTAAAATCTACAAATAAGTCATCCTGTATCTCATCACAATGAATCCTTCAGGGCTGGTCCATCAACTCTTACTGAAGACATTTTCAGTAACAACAGTGAAAGATTGACAATGCTCTAAATTTTTGCTCTTTTCCTTTGAAACTGCAAGATCAATCAATTTTTGTGTCCACTGAGAAGACAGATGTTTGTAAGCTGAAATCAAGCAAGTCAGGTCTTCTTTGTAACCACACAGCTAATAACTCAATTAAATTTTGTGTTGAATTGTCCAAGAAAGTGTCTGTCTGAGCCGCTAGAGCTACCATGGCCAAGACAACCACCAGGGAAGATGTGAGGTCTGGTGTCAGATGGGGGCCTTCACTAAGCACAGTGTGGCACCCTTCCTGATGACTCCTGGTTTCCAGGGAGCTTGCCCTACAGGCTTGCTTAATGGCAGCTCTAGTCTCCCTGTTCTGTTTGTTGAACAGCAGAGAGAATTCATGAGGCTGTGCTAGCAAATTTTGATTCTCAGAAACAGCTGGAAAAAAAAACCCCTATTAGTCTCAAAAAAAAAAAAAAAATTACCTCAGCTGCAGCTCTTCTATCTCAGTCACCATGTTTACACAGGCATGCAATGGCTCCAAAGTGACTAGCACCTCAATCCAGCCTACCATCAATGCTAAATTAACTTGCAGGATAAAACATTATGAAATACTTCATATAGAATATGTTGCTATACAGTCATTTAAAAAACATTTCAATTGTATGTTTGAAATTGCTCGCTTTGGCCTTTTTTGATGCTGACTGTGAAGTTGTCAGTCCAGACCTAAAGAAAGAAAAAAAACAACAAACCAAAACCAGTAAGAGGTCCAAATATAAATGCATGTCTACACAATTTTTACAACACTGAATATTTTTCAAAACTTTACTATTTTAAAGTCAGTTGTGTACTCAAGTTTCCAGAAAAACCTTACCTTTTTGTTCCTTGTGATGGGTTTGTGCATTGCTGACCTCTGCTTAGAGCTCCTGAAAGGTAATTGGCAACCACCAAAATTATTTACTTCAGTAATAAAATAATGATTCAGAAACCACATATATGGCAGAACTTAAAAAAAAGGTTCAGGTAAACCTTCCCCC
>NW_009924920.1:0-1282 GCF_000696875.1 Nestor notabilis | reverse complement strand
CCCCCCCCCCATAACCTATTGTGATCTATCTGAAGGAGCAAATAACATACCTGCAGTTAGAGAACTGTAGTTTATACTATAGATTATTAAAAGAGGAAAACAAAAAGCCTTTAATTTATTGAATTCTAAGGGATTGATTTGAACCTTGTTGTGGTTTCCAGAAGTATTTTAGCATAATGTAGTTGATTTTCAAGGTGGTTGCTGAAAATTGTTTGTTAATTTTTTTATGCTGCAGGGAGGAAATAATCTTTGCCAATAGCAAGTTTTTTCATTTAAAACAAAGCCTGTTTGCACATGTAGCAACCATACTGCTTATAAAGTTTTCTGTGTAAAAGATTCATATTGTCTTAATTGTGCTCTGAATATTCTAACACACTAACATTTTAATTGCCTCTTATAAAGCTCCCAAGTTAGATTAGTGACAAGGTACTTTACATAGATACTTAACTACCTGCACATATCCTCTAACTTGGCCAAAGATTAACTCTTCATCAAAAAGAGAAACTACTTCAGTCATGCTGCTGGTTTGGCATGTGTCGTGGTTTAAGCCCAGCCAGCAACTTGGAACCACGCAGCCGCTCGCTCACTCCCCCGCTTTTCCTTCCTCCCCCCGCTCCCGGAGGGATGGGGAGGAGAATCGAAGGAATGTAACTCCCACGAGTTGAGATAACAGCTCTCCAGTAACTAAGGTATAATACAAACCACTACTGCTACCAATAATAATGATAAGAGGAATAACAAGGGAAAAAGGACACAACCGCTCACCACCCGCCGACCGATACCCAGCCCGACCCGAGCAGCGATCTGGCCTTCCGGGTAACTCCCCCCAGTTTATATACTGGGCATGACGTGCTGTGATATGGAATACCCCTTTGGCCAGTTTGGGTCAGGTGTCCTGTCTCTGCTTCCTCCTGGCTTCCCCTCCTCTCTGGCAAAGCATGAGACTGAGAAAGTCCTTGGTCAGAGTAAACATTACTGAGCAACAACTAAAAACATTGGTGTTATCAGCGTTGTTCCCAGACTGAAAGTCAAAAACACAGCACTGCACCAGCTACTAAGAAGGAGAAAAAATGACTGCTGTAGCTGAACCCAGGACAGCATGTTACAGGTGGAATTATATAATATATTTTATGAGATGTAAAACAGGCTTGCAGTTCCTGCCTTTATGCTTTAGCTCACCACCTCTGTTTTTGCCAGTACATGAGATAATAGAACTTTCTGTCAGCTGACTCTTTGCAACAATCCAGGTTGAAGGTGCAAGGTCCTACACCTGGGTCAGCAC
>NW_009924919.1:0-1656 GCF_000696875.1 Nestor notabilis | reverse complement strand
TTTAAACTTAAACAAGGGAACTTTAGATTAGGTATAAGGAACATGTTCTTCACAGTGAGGGTGGTGAGGCACTGTAATAGGTTGCCCAAGGAAGTTGTGAATGCTCCAACCCTGGAGGCGTTTAAGGCCAGGCTGGACAGAGCCTTGGGCGACATAGTTTAGTGTGTGGTGTCCCTGCTCATGGCAGGGGGGTTGGAACTAGATGATCTTAAAGTCCTTTCCAACCCAAACCATTCTATGCTTCTATGTGTTTACTGACATGCATGTACCAAAGACTTACATTTAGCTTTGGCGCTGCCTCCAGCCCATCCTCCCGCTACACACAAGATTGCATCCACCTTTTCTTCACCAAGAAGTTTTCCAACTTCTGCTGTCACCTACAATACACAGAGCAAAGACATGTTAAAAACACTGGACCAGTAAGGCACAGGAGTAACTGTCAAGACTTCCCCACTTTTTAGCCAAGTAACACAACATACAGCAATTTAACCAGCTACCTAAAACTAACATTTATGATCTATATGAACTCAAAGTAATTGTGTTGAAAGATAAAACTACAGATGAAAGTCAGACAGATGAAGGTCAGATCGCACACTGCATGATGGCACTAGAAATAACTGATTTTAGCTAGACTAAGAAGATCTGACTCCTATCTGTATCATTAACATTTTTTATTCATGAGTTACTTTTTGACAGATTCTTCTCTGGGTATGGTGCTGTTTAACATGGAAAATGAAACTCCAGGTCTGACAAGGACTACTGGTGTCACTTTTTATGATAGCACAAGAAATGAACAAATGAAGGTTAGCCTTTTTATTGCTTCTACCTAGACTACAACCATCAGTTCAAGTCTGACCCCTAAATTTATGTCTGTATACTTTTAAATATCCAGTATATACAAGACTTCGCAGTTGGCAATAAATGTGTTGTCTATCAATTTTCTCTGCCAAAGTGAAAAGCAAACAACCCATCCCTCAACAAAGAAAAACATTCACTGGCTTTCACAACAGCTGAGCATTGAAAAATACGTTGCAAACTTTTCATTTCTCTTCAAAAGCCTTATGAATTGGCAGATATAAAGAAAACACTGGCTGATGGTTCCGTTTATCAATAAGAAAAACAGATTCAAAAGTTACAAATATAAGAAATAAATCACACCTCTTGAGAATGAAGCACAACAGTTTTTAGGCTAGCTTGGATTCTCACATATTTACCTTTGTGGAAACCAGTGTATTCTCTACGGATCTCATCGAGACTTAAAAGTTTGCATACTTTGAGTGAACCTCCTACCTACAAGCAATGCATTTAAGATCCAGGGCATTCGAGAGAAGCGTTGCTGCATTTTAAGTCGTCCAAATCCATCTTCATTACACTCACCTGATTCAGTCTGCAACTTTTCAAGTCACCAAGAGAAAAGTAATGCAAAACTGCATTATGTGCTGAACCTCCAAAATCCCAGATCAAGCTCTTTCTGCATATTCATGAACGCAATTGAATTACAAATAATAGAACAGAAAGCAGAGACAAGCAGATGTAAGGATCTCCGGGTTGACGGTACCGCCACCGGTACGCTCCTAAGCCCACAGCGGCTGCTCCTTGCCCGAATACGGAGCTATCCCCACAACCGCTTTCCTCCCTGCTGCCGCAGCAGCACAC
>NW_009924918.1:0-9550 GCF_000696875.1 Nestor notabilis | reverse complement strand
AACATCATGTTGTGCTACGTAAGATTGATTTAGTATGTGGGGGCTGGAGTTGTGTGTGTTTCATCATCATTTTTCTTTCAATTTTGAAGCATAATTTCTCCTTATCTTCTGCAAATCCAAAACTGAGCTGCCTGTTTTTTCCAGTTCCACCTGAGCCCATAGGAAGCAGTGAGCTTGGTAAACTAGGCATTTTTACAAACTCTGAACTTTACCACACAAGGAAGATGGGCTACTTTTGCCACATACAGGAATCGCATGGCCATAATGCTCTGGCTACTGTATGAGGATCTGCAACCAATCCAAATGTAAGTGGTTTGAAAGGCTTGATATAAAACAGATGTCTGGGCTTAATAATATGAAAAAAATTTAAAGCCAGTGTGGGGCACTTCGCGAACTACAATTCTACTTTAATTTCCCCCACCCTAGTTTTTTTTTTTCTTGGCCAGCTTAGCTGATGCTTATTTATTAACTCCTCTAGGACAGGTGGGGTTGGCATCATTCTGTCAGCACACTGATTATGGTGTATGGAGTTCATACCTTGATGTTGCTTCTGGAAGCTTTGTTCCAGTGTGTTTCAAGCAGAGGAAAAGCTGCTTTGATGTATCTGCTACAGATAGCAGATTATCTTCGGTTTTCTGTTTGCTGTCGCAGCTTGAAAATTAAATTTATACAAAGACAAGTTAATTACATGCTTCCAAGCTTCTGCTTTTCAGTGGCAAACAGAAGGTCAATGTGCATGCAGGAAGGACATATAAAATTATTTGTCCCCTCTTCATCTTTTGCTCTAAAAGAGCTTCTCTTTTCCATCAGATTCCCAGGGCAGTTAGCCAGAACTGTTTCTAAAGCTGCCTGTGGCAGCAGGAGTCATTTCTTAAGGCCTCCTACATCAGCATGATAACCTCAAAAGGAAACCACACTGAGCTCTTCAAAATGTTAATTAAAGTTGACAAAGGCCAGAGCCCTGGGTATGCTGATGCAAAATGATAAAGATTTCAGTGCAAGAGAATTTGGGTAGATAATATAACTATGGAGAAAAGCTGAGGCCTGCACTTGCTCTGCATTATGAAGTCTGCCCAGAGTGAAGAAAGTTGCTGGGATTTGCAAGGCTGTTCACTCTATGCGCTGGTTCCTTCTCTGACACTGCCAGGATGTGGGTCACAGGGGTGAGCAATGGAAGTGAGAGTCATTCAGGGAGCAGGAAGAGAGCTAATTATCAGAAAACACCTACTTGCTTGCTGTGAGCTATGCAACCTGAGGTCAAATCTAAGTTTAGACAAATACCATACTGTAAATCAAATATAGTATGTTGACTGCAGAAAAAGAAGGTGAGCAAGTAGCAGTAGTTTGGGAAGAGATAAATACAGACATACATCCATATATTTATATTTTGTCTATAAAAAATCCTCACATATATGCAGTGCCTTCAGCAGGCAGTAGGAATGGAGAGCTAATTGAGACTTAGCTGTGTGTGCTTGACAAAGCTGAACATCCATCTAAGCTCTAAGAAGGGTAGGCACAATGCAGATGAGCAGATGTGTGTTTAACACTTCTGCCTGCTCTGTGTCTGTGGGTAAATGAGCAACACCTACACCTGGCAGAAGCTTCTCTGATCTGCTCCAACCAGCTGCTGCTTGCAGACATGCAGAGAGGAGAGCATCATGCAGCCACCAGATACAGCTGGGCTCTGCACACTCCTGCATGGGAGGCAATGGTGCGCATCTGACAAATTATGGGCTGGAATTAGGGGTAGGGGACAGGAGCCTGGTGGTCCAGGTTAGCACAGCGTGAAACACAGAGCTCAAGCAGAGACCTGTCTGTGCAGGTCCGCCCTGGAGAAAACTGGCATACAGAGAATAAAAGGGAATGACAGAAATCAGCCCGTTCCTTCAACATGACACCCTTCAGGTTTACTTTTATGTAAGAAAGTTTTCTTAGGACAAGGTGAGGAAAAGCTCCTTAGGGAAATACATGACTTCATTTTGAAAGAAAAACATGTGTATGTATATACCAGAACAAAATCTAGAATTTAAAAAAAGCAATCATTTGACATTTAGGGAAAGCCTGTACAACATTAATCATTTCACTGTATGACTATAAATTATGATGCACTTTTATTATATACTGTTTTTTTTAACCTCCCTCCCATTCAGAACAAGATTCTTATGCAGCTAGCAGCTATTTAACATTTGCTTTCTTCTTGTTTCTCAGCATGCAGCTCACTAGATGTCATTTACCACACTCTATAACCTCTTCCAAAGTTAGTATTAGCCTCTATAGGCTTTTCTGCATTTCCCCAGTGTCTGAGGACTTCTTAGACCTAGATGCATTTCTTCAACATCCATGCAAGGGAGAAGGGAGTAGTTATGTCATGTTCAAAATTGAGAACCAGGACATGGGAATTATTTTCTTAGGAGGATTTAGGATGTAATTTGTAGCGTATACGTTATAAATACCCTGCCATTTAGTGCCTGGCCCACTGTAAACAGAGCAAAGAACAGCATTAGCTAGCCAAGGAAAAATATTGCCAGGAAGTGTACAGAGTCAGCACTGTTTTTCCAGGAGTGGGAGATCTCCATTCCCCTCAAGCTTCACAGCCAAGGACCTACCTCTGTGATTAATTGAGAGAGCACTAGGGTTATGGAGTCTGTGCCATTCTTCTTGTGCTCTGTAGTCAGTAGGTAATAACTTTTATCTACATTACAGAAAATAGATGGAAATCCTTCTTCTGCATAACTAGATTTAATGTGGATCAATCCTAATTGGATATGACAGTACTGAAATTGAAAATAAATACATCACCACTAGGTATTGCAGCATTTGTAGGTTTATGTGAGACGAGTTTTCAGAGGGTGTTACTTTTCTCCTCATTCCCCCACTGCTCTCCCAGTGCTCTGTTCTTGCTGTGGACCTGGGACCTGAGACCTGATTTGCTTGATTTTTTGCTAGGAAATTCTGCCCTCCTTCCGCCCTCAGGGGAATGGGATTTTCAAACTAAGCAGAGACCTTTTCTGGACTCCCCATACTGTGGATTCAGAAGAGGAGAGGCCTGTCCTTGACTGCACAGCAACACTGCTTCGACTACGTCTGGAAAAACAGAGGGTTGAAGTCAGGAGCCAGCAGGTTCGGGCAGCGTGGCACTGGACTGGGCCCTAGTGCAGGGCATCCAACCAGCATGGCTGATCATTCAGTGTCACAGCAGATTATGATGTGTTTATTATCTGCAGGCATTTCTTATGATTAATTTGAGCTGTCAGTATTTCCCTATGAAGCTCACTTACGTAAGTACCTCTTCAGATCAGGAACTACAGCCTATCTTTCTTGTCTCCCTGATGCTCAGCCTCATTATCCAGAACCATTCCCTTTCTATAAGAAATTCTGAATCAGAGTTTAGCCTCTTTAGTGAACCCAGCTGAAGCTAAGCTGTGGGGAGGATTCATGCAACTCAGAACTTTCAAAACGACAGTGGTTCTCTGCATAAAAGTAGCAAAAAATAGAAGGTCTAGCTACGCATATCAGGTGGGTACTATATCTCTGGATATCTTCCCAGAGATTCCCCTTATAGATGTAGGCCTGAAATTTTAGAGTAAATGGTATTTAGCAACCCTGAATGGGCACACTGTAATATCTATGATCTGATTTTTCAGTGTGTTTGGCATATATTGAAGGCCAGCTTCTATTGACTTCACTTGAGCCTGATGCGTAAACCTGCTGTAACCATGCCGAAATAAGTGATTACAGTTTCAGCTGAGAAAAACAAGCAATTGTGAGTCTCATGCAAATTCTCACAAATTATTCCATCTGACAACTTTGGAGAAAGAAATATAGATGTGTGAAAAATTACCTTTAATGTAGCAGAAGCTTTGAACTCTCCAGCAGCACCTGTTGCAGAGCAAAGATCTTGTTTGGAGAGTGTATTTTGAATTTTAGAACTTGTAAAGACTCTTGAAGAATATACTTTGAAAGGAACGAAGTAAAATTAAAAGGAAGATAGTAAATCATGACTACAAATCTGAGAGCAGGGACATGGTATCTTAAGGTATGTCAAGAGACTGAGAAAACTACCTTGGTTTTAAAAGGCAGTCTTTAAAAATAGAATTTGAAAATTTTCTGCAGACTATTACATGACACTGAGATGGGCTCTACCCTGGTACAGAACCTCCTTGGCACTGTGAAGAAGAAACCAACAGACACTTTAGGAAAAATCTTGGTGGGGAAACGCCACCACATATTTCCAATTGCCCCATTGTATCAGTGCTTTTGGACTAGAACAAAAATGATTTCCCTAGTAGAAATGTGCCAGAGCAGGTGGAGGCATCCTCCCAGAAAAAAATAAGTGGTAAAACACTGCGTTTGGAAAGTGATGATATTTCCATGCCAGTCTTACACAGCAAAGAGTGAGATGCAATTAAAGACTGTTCCTGGCCATAGCATGGAAACACAAGCAGAGCAAAATCCCTGTTCATAAGTAATAGAGTCTTGTTAAAGTGCAAAAATAGGGTAAATCGTAATTTCAAAACATCATCTTCTCACCCAAGTTGCTGTACATGGGGTTTCTACTGATTTCAGTGACTTTTTAGTAAATCTTTTGTTTCTTTTTTTCAGAGGATACCAGCATCTTGAGCACAAAATGCTCTCTTCTAACAATAATCAGTCACAGACGCAGACAGATGTACACTCTATCAGAGCCAAGGGATGAGTTTTTCTATCACCTGTTGGTGCTGCACCTGGCCAATCCTGACCACTGTGGTGTCCTCAGACCTGAGGTTCATGTGATAACTGCACCAGGCAGAGCCAGGTTAGTAAAGCTATGTAAACTATTTAAACTAGCTTACTTTCCTTGGAACCTGTTAAGGCACAGTTTACACAAGAAGCGGCTTACACACCAAGCAGAAAACAAGCAGTTCAGCCACCAAGTCTGAAGGGCAGTAATTTCTCATAGAGAAACAGTAATAAGTGAGGGATAAGTGGCCCTTCGACTTCTCCCACCGCCACAGCTGGATTCATACGAGAGCAGCTGCTAGCTGCCGATCACCCACTGTCTCTTGCAGAAAGAGCTATGCTTTAAGATCCTGCATTAGAGGCTTAAGGCTACCAATTAGGCAATTTGGGGAAATTATATTTTTATGCAATGATTATACTTCACTCACTGAATAACAAAAAATTTGTATCTTCCTATGTCATTTTTATACTATAAATCTGTATTTTGCTAACATAAGAAATGTTCAGCGAGGTTATGTGGTATGACAGCAGACCAAATGAAATTAATCTGCAAACTGAGATATTAGCTTGAGGTTGACAAGAATTCTTTCCCAGCTGGAAACCTCTTAGGGAGAGCTTCACAGCTCAGTTGGTCGGCTGATGCCCCATTAAGCATCACTAACTGATATCAGTGAAGGCTTATCAATCACCAGAGTCTCAGAGATTGTGAAGAGATTAGAAGTGGTAAAGCTTAGTATGGAAAATAAAATACATGTGAGGCTTTCTACATCCTTGCTTTCTAGTGAGATTTTAATAAGAGTTGAAGGAAAGATGATGGAGAAGAGCTGAAGGTGCATTTCTATCTCTTTCCTCACCTGATTCTCACTCTAATTCTGTAGGAAAGTGCTAGTACAACCAGATTATCAAAGCAACTGCCCATAATTGCAACTCATTCTGTAGTAAAGTGTTATACTTTGGTATGGAACACATGCCCTCCTTTCATTACCACAAATCGATGTGGCTGTAACCTTGCCCTGATTTTGCATGTTAGGAGATGAAGGCAGGAAATACTGCTATGATGCTCTAGGTGTTTCACTTGGTCACAGTGACTAAAATTAATGTGAAATCCTGTTATCTACTGATTGAAAATGATGATTCTTTTTCTGATGCTCCTACAGGTAAGCTGCCAATGACTTTGGTTTCTATGTCACCACGAAGTTAAGACCATTTTATTTCCTAAATAAGAAGCTTTCATGCTTAAGCACATAGTATAGTATTGATCACTTTACTGTTTGCAAAATGTAATTTAGATGGAAATCTAAAATGAAAACAAACCTGTCGTGGTTTAAGCCCAGCCGGCAACTTGGAACCACGCAGCCGCTCGCTCACTCCCTCCCCTTTTTCTTCCTCCCCCCGCTCCCGGAGGGATGGGGAGGAGAATCGGAGGAATGTAACTCCCACGGGTTGAGATAACAGCTCTCCAGTAACTAAGGTATAATACAAACCACTACTGCTACCAATAATAATGATAAGAGGAATAACAAGGGAAAAGGACACAACTGCTCACCACCCGCCGACCGATACCCAGCCCGACCTGAGCAGCGATCTGGGCCTTCCGGGTAACTCCCCGGAGCTTATATACTGGGCATGACGTGCTGTGGTATGGAATACCCCTTTGGCCAGTTTGGGTCAGGTGTCCTGCCTCTGCTTCCTCCTGGCTTCCCCTCCTCTCTGGCAAAGCATGAGACTGAGAAAGTCCTTGGTCAGAGTAAACATTACTTAGCAACAACTAAAAACATCGGTGTTATCAGCATTGTTCCCAGACTGAAAGTCAAAAACACAGCACTGCACCAGCTACTAAGAAGGAGACAAAATGACTGCTGTAGCTGAACCCAGGACAAAACCAAAACCTGAATGTTTGATAAATACAAAAAAATTCCTCCTGCTCTTTTTTACTGTTTACAGTTTTACTTTCACATTTCTCAGGCATTCAGCTAGAAGTCAAAACCTCCAAAAAAGTTCAAATAACGAGATTGTAAATACACAGCAATGAGACATTAATTGCATGTTTAGAAAAGGTCAGAAGTCTTAAAACTCCCTAAGCTATCTACCAGTTTTCTGCTTGGAAGGGAGTTTGAACCTGGGACTCTCCATTTGCATGCCTGCACAATATGGACCATTAATTTCAGAACATGAAGAGAAACATGAGCTCCTGCTGTGCAGATGTCAGGTGGATGCCATTCTGTATCAGTGACAACACCTTCTTTGGGGAAATTAAGCTGTGTTTCATATCAGCGAACAGAATGACCACTGGCCTATTGCCGAGTTCATTTACATTGTTGACTAAAGCTAGCCAGGCTTTTTAGCAAGAATCACATTTAGTAACAGAGAAAGCATGCTGAGTGAAAAGAAGTGAATTGTGATGTCAGTAGCTGATTCTGCATATTATAAATATCTTCCCAATCGCTGCTCTAGACAACACTTTCTTATCTACAAAGTGTCCACTCTGCATAAGCTCAGCAACATATAATTTTATCATTCCAAAACCAAAACAAGTAGGAGTTATTAAAATAAAAACAAGTCTTACAGAAATTAGGTCTGATAGAAATGGATGGAACTGAACTGGTATAATTTTTGTACATAGAGTAGATTTCTAATACCACTCAGTTTCAATTTGAATTTTATGCTTCAGAATATTTTTATTATTATCATAGTATTCAAAATCAAATTATTTCCAATTTAAGTCAACTGGTAGGGAAGAAGTCTTTAACAAATGCCAGATCTCTCAAGGTGAAGATAAATCCTGTTTTAAAAATCAAACTAAAAAAACCTGAATAAATGAGCACCCTGAAGCACCTATTCCTATTAACTTTACTGTTACTTCTAAATGTAACTTCTTTCCCTGAAGGAGGTAGGCTGTGTAAGCATTAGTGCAAATAGCATAAGAAGATGCAGGTACCTGATATCCTTCTCCCATTTCTATACCAAATATGGAAGTCCATCTGTTTCAAGAACTGGCACGCAGACTTCACCATTTGACGCATGTTACTTCTATGCTTGATATTGCACAGTGACAGCACCTGGCCCAATGGTTTTGATTATAAGGCAAAGAGATTTCTCTCCTTCACAGTACACAGAGAATGGAAGAGGAACTGAACCATCTGCCCTCAAGTTTTCATGACAATAATAACATCAGAAAGTTTTGACCAGATTTTTCAAAGCAATCTGACAGGATTGTGCTTCAAACCTTGACTCCAAATGAGCTCACCTCAGGAAACTGTGAACAAGCAAACAATAGAAGTTAAAATTCATATGACTGCCTGATAAAGTAACGCATGATTGCCATGAAGAAAGCAGCCAGTCTGAGCATTCATTTGACATCATTTAGATATACTGTAAAAGTCTCCTATAAAGGCTCCTTTTTCTCCCTTAAAGTGCATAATGGAGAAAGACTTAAACATGTAGCTTCAGGCATGACATTACATTCTGCTCCATCTGTACTTTCTATATTGCAGAGGTTCTTGAAATTTCTAAAATGTGCACATACATACACTTTCTGGTATGGATTGCAGAAGTATGCTTGATATTGGAAAAGTTCTTCCTAACAGATACACTTTGATAAAAATACTTTTTAAAAAGATAGTTAAATTTAAAATATTCTTAGTAGCTATTTTCCCATTTTTCAGGTTCTTCTCCTTAGCCCATAGAATGTCATTTACTTCTTCATAATAAAGGCAAAATAGCATTTCTATGTATAACAGTACTTTCCAGTTTTTCAGGACTAAATCTCCTGTCATACTGAAGGTATTAATCATCATAATTGAAACACAGCCATAATCTCACTTATTTTCTATTGCTTATAATTGATTTAGAAAAAAATAATTGGGCAGCTCCAGGGTAACTGGTTTAGAACTGTGTGGCAAACATCTAGTTAATGGATGGGTATCTGGAATAAGGCCTGTAATCATCAGCCTTTGGTGCCTGTTCAGCTCCAGGTACATGCAGGAAGCAGTAGTAGTGATGCTGCATAATTACACCTGGAAGAGGACAAGCATATATTATTTAAGCAGAGGGAGTTGAAGGCATGCTCTGCCCATTGGGAAAGCCCCCAACTTGACAAGTGCTCTGCTCAGGTCTTTCTTGCAGTGCAAGGGAATAGGTGCAGCATGGTTTTACCTGTTCCCTGTCAAAAAATGTAGATATACGCAGTATTTCCACATTGTTGAACAGGGATCCAAAATTTTTGCCTTCATATAATAAAACCCCATTCATATTCACCTACCATTCCCTCAGTCCATCTTTAAAAACTGAGAAGAAAGAAAAAGACCAAGAGACTTTGCCTTTTGCTTCAAGATGACAATAGAAATTATGGGAAGCATTTGAATTTCAGTCACTTTGGCATTAATCTGGAAAAATTTCATTGACTAATGGAATTACAGTGGATCTATATCAGCACAATTGAGTGGAACCCAGTCTTGTGCATTATAATGAAGGCTGATCTTTTTTTCCTAAGTCATAAATTAGGGCTCATCCAATTACACTCTAACAGGATACCAAGTTTTTTCCACTTTCTAAAAAGATTTAATGGCAGGTAAACTTGCATACCCTGCAAATCAATAACAGTGAAAGTTTGCTGCAAGAAAGCCATTCAGCATCTCTTCTGCAAATACTTGGAACGACTTGATAAGTCTAACACGAAGTGGAACATGCCCAAGTACAGTCTGGATGAAAATATTAGTCTATACTGAGCAAAATTATTAGACTGTCTATCATTATGCCCACAGATAGGTTTATTACATTTTGCATATGCTTGTTATGTAGCTGTCCTGGGTTCAGCTATAGCAGCCATTTT
>NW_009924917.1:0-16382 GCF_000696875.1 Nestor notabilis | reverse complement strand
GGCTTCGCCGCTTCTAACCGCGGTACTGAGCCTGGGCAGCTGCTGGGGGATTGGCCTGCTGTAACGGTGAACGGGTCCAGCAGCGCGCCTCAAAATGGAGTGCTGCAGCTCCACGGGGGATCGCTGTGGCCTAGGGCACCTCTCACAGAGAAGGGAAGCCGGCAGCCTCAGCCGTGACAACCACCAAGTGAACACTGCCAGGCCCCGCGAGATACATCGGGGTTTAATGCATTGAGGCAGACCAAAGTTTCCCAGGCGTTTGTGGAGGACTGAAGTGCAGTTCGCATCAGGAGAACAGAACAAGTTGTGTTAACGTTCAGAGGCAATTTTGGAGTTTGTAGCTGCAGTATCACCACAGTGGTTTTGAACTAAATATTTTAGTGCAGTCACTGTAAGGTTGGTGGCAGTGTATATAATCCTTGCCCTGTGCTGAATGTTTGTTGGTGCCTTCTTTCCTGGTTGTGCAGGAAGTGTTAGGATTTAATTCATGTCATATTTTCTGCCTTGATTCCTCTATGGTATTTTCTCCCATGCATTAAGGCTTCGTAGAGCTCAGAGTCTACATCTGAGGAGTCAAACTAGAAAGCTGTGCTGTCTTCACCCGTTGTTTAATTTCTAATAAATGTCTAATGAAATCTTACATGTTTTCTTGCATTTTTTTCATGTGCTTGCTGAACACTGGAAGGAAATAGACTTGGGCAAACGCAATAAAAACCATTCCACTCTCAATAATCACTCCTCTGATGGTTAGATCCTGCCAACCTACTCAATTACTAATTACTCTGAGTCTTGGAGAAGAATGGGGAGACCAAACAGAATTTGTGATGTTAAAAACGCTGTCACTGATTTAGAAAACCGTTCACTAAAAAGGTGAAGAGTCCAAGCTCCATTTGTACTTGTCTCGGAGTGCGTTTTCCAGTGCTGTTATTTGTATATCTTCTGTATTCACTTCATTTTCTTTCTTTTCTTTTTTCTGCCTCCAAGAACAAGTGACTGTCTACTTGGTGGTGTGGTCAAACTCCAGGAAAGATAGTCACATCGAGATAAACGTCAGATCTTTTTCTCCTATCTGAGAAAACGTGAATGCTAATGATACCTGTTACCATTCCTGTGGTAATGTTTAAGTCTTTAAATTGGACTTTCAGTATTTGTAAGGCCCTGTTTCTGTAAAAAATTGTGAACACACGTAGTCAGGCAACTCTTACACTTTCAGCTTTAGCATAGCTTGTGGATTTGGATTTCTGCATAAGACAGACATGACAGTGAGGAAGTGAGCGCAGACCCACAGCGCAGGCTGTGCTTTCCAGCCTGTTCTGCAAGATATTCCATATGCACTCAACTGTAATGGCTATGCAAACAAAACTGATGTCACTTTAGAAAAACACCTCCAGTGATCTGTTTGTATTTAAGTATTGAATTCTCATTATGTAATTTTTAAAGCTGTGTGTATTCCTGATACCAGAACTAAAGAGTAGTTAAAATGGCTGACATTGGTAAGAGCCAGACTGACTGTTTAAATAATGGTAGGAAAACTATTGCAGGTGGTTATCTCTATTTGTAGTTGATAAAGTTGCCTAGAATAACATCCAGCAGAGCACTATCTGCATATGGGTTTGTGACATGTTCATGTTTCTTGGAAGGCAAGAGTTTAACCCTTTATGAAGAGATCAGACTGAATATCTGGAATGACTATCATTCACTCCTGGGCATGGTCGGAAGGCAGAGGATACCTCTGGGCATGGCTATGAAACCTCCAAAGTGGGAAAACCTTGCTCTGGCTCAGGAAACAAAACTTGAATAATCATTGCATTATGATACACTGCAATATAAAATGAAGGCAATACCCCTTTTGAGTCTATAATTGACCATAGGTCATGTTTTAAAGGCATATTACACGACTAAAAGTACAGCTTTTTAAAAGGTAGCTGAATTACTCTCAGTCTCATCACTATTTACAACTAAGACAAGAAATTTAAAAAATTAGAGTCGTTCTCTACCTTTCTGAAAATTACAGATTATTTGGCTTTTTATGTTGGTGGGGTTTTTTTTCCAGAATACATGAAAAAGTTGAGATATTAACTCTTTAGCTTGAGGGTTTTTACTCTGTTGAGCAAAACCAGGCCTACAGTTGTTATTATTGGTGAAGGCTTCATCTTTCTTATTAGCAGAAGGTTGTTGTAAGACAAACATATTTTTTTATATTGAGAATTTTTTATAGAAGTATTTCTGTTAATATTTTCTTATTTTCATTTTTTAATATTGATATGTTGATACAATTCTGGAATTGAAAACAATTTTTACTGCAACTTTTGAAGCAATTTACTGCTCTACAAAATCTGTATTTTGAATTATTTGAAACTTAATAGAAATATGAGGCAGATATTCGTTACTTAACATTGAGATACTTTTGAAGTCCATAAAGCAGTGTGTCTCAAAGTGTTTTAGGGGACAATACATATTGATCATTCAAGAAATCTTTATAATGGAACAGAGATGTTCTGAGCTTCATATGTGTCCAGAGGACCTCTGAAGTGAGGAATTGCCCTAAAGAAATACAGTATGGTAATGCAAGGATGATTAGGAAAACACAACAAAAATACATTTCCTGAAATTGAAATTTCAGGTTAAATTCTGGATTTTTTCATAGCATTAATAGGCATTAAAATAGTCATTTACTAGATGGTAGGCTCTATTTTGGAGGCCTCCTATAGGGAATATTTTGCTTACTGTAGTCTTTAGTAAGGAACACCAAATTTCTCTCACATTTTAGAAGCAGGAATTAGCATTCTGTTACAGACCAAAAATTCCAAAAATTCTTTGTAAATCTGTGGTCTAGTTTCTATTTACATTAGGCTTTCTATAGTATCCATCACAAGTATGTGTCTTTAGAACAGACTTGATCCCATCTCAAACAATTTTTGCTGTATAAGGTAAAAGTATAAGGCAAAGATAAGTTTGATTTGCATCTGCATCGCAGTGTTGAGGGCCATTAAGCACAACCATAAGTTGTGCTTTTTTGAGCCCCTAGCAGCTGATGTTCATGTAAATATTGCACTTTTTCTAAGCGAACTTTGTCTTTAGGTCTTTTCTCTCTCTTCATTTACATAGCGAGGCAGAATGAATGTGTCTTACCTTGGCTACTTGGCTTAACATTTCATGCATTCAAAACTTGACTCCTTTCGGCTAACGTGTTCAGCATTTCTGCAGATCAAACGCCAGGCTTTCAAGCTGAACCCCTAAACCAAGGAGAACACATACTCAGTGGTCAAGTGAAAAGTTGTGTTCAGAATTTGAATCACGTGCCTTGGCAGAGATGAAGACAGAAAAGGAAGTTTGATAGCTGAGAATCGGACTGAATAATGGTTAGACTGCCCAACTACAGTGACAGCAATGGCGAGTGCCCTGGAGACCTCAGCCTCTCCCAGCCTTGATGTATTCTGAAACCAGATTCATTAAGTGCGTGGCCAGAGGCAGGAAATCCCACTGTGCAGCATCATACTGACAATCACAGCTTCATATGGAGCCTGTACCGACTCTGCCTCTTGAGCTAGTGGAATAATTAATTCCTTCCTCTTAGCCTCCCTCTGCACACTCACTTCTCAACAGCCCTTGATCACATCTCACTCATCTGTGCTAACTGTTTTACAAATTAACAGTCGCGGTATTTCCTTTCCCCAACTTTTTACTCAGCTAATCAAGATCTCCTTTCAAATTCAAGTCACTACATGACTCCCATCAGTAAAATTACTTCCTCTTTAACTTCATCAAGTAACATTATAGCCCAAACAGTTAAATATGACAAGGCAGTAAGAAACTGGATTCAGAGGCTTGAAACGCTGAAACATTTTCGAACCTGGATTATAGCATGCTCCCAGTCATATCAATAATAAGGAAAGAAATACAGTTAATAACATTGTCCATATCAAGCATCTGGGAGTTCAAGTCACTGCTGCACCTTTCACATCTCATGCAGATGCAATACATTGTCTGCAGTAAGATGACAGCGGTGCTAACTCTGCCATAGTTAGTGGGGAGAAGCCTGTTGACTTTACCTTGCCAAGGCATTGCATGGTATTGCAGAGCTGTCGTGGGCATTTTGAATATAAGCATCTGATAATCATGGTAACTAACTGCTTTAGAAGTACAGTGACATCCATAATGACTTGCATTTGGGGTTTCTTTCATAAAGTACCATACCTACAATCAAAGCTTTTAAACGTTAAAATAGAAAGATTATCTTCATGCAATAACTATCCAAATTAGCATTTCACATGCTACTCCACAGAATAAAAAGGAGCATGTCAGTATATACTGTAGACCAACTTGGTACAGTCTGTATCTACTCCTCTCTTTCCCAAGCTGCCTTTTTGGTGGGATCTTGACTGAGAAGTGCGGACCAGTTACTGCAGGTAGTTGAGGGAATGCTGTGTTTGTTATGTGGGAGGGACTCAGGTTAGATGCACAGCTGCTGCTGTGCAGAAGACATTAGTGGGAGCATTCACCTATGGTTAAACTGTTTCTTGTAAAGGTGCTGCAGAGCAATGGTTATGAACATGCATTGTGGTTTTGTTGTTTATCATAAAAACAAAATGTCTTCTGTCTTCTGTTGATTAATCAGCTTTATTATTAAATTAAAGTATGCCTCAATGACATTATGCAATGCTGCAAGCATGCTTTCACAGGTAGAAGGAGCAGTAAAGTGGCAGTAGCCCAGCAGTCCATCTGGACTTTCATGTTTTACATGCCAACAGGGCTAACTCATCTCAGCAGAGGGTTATGCTTAGATGTTGTTCTCATGTACAGATTTCAGATTTACATGCATATCTTTCTTGCACGCAAAGTTACTTCACACTTCTATCTTGTTCTGCAAATCTCTTCAGCAACTATGGTCTACCTGTGGATACACTTTATATCAGCATATCGCAAGAAAAGCAAAAATAGCAGGCATCAATCTTACTGTATTTAGTGAATTGACTATATCTCAATACAGGTAGTTTTGCTGTAATTTGAAATGTGTTAAAAGATTAAATTATACTGCATAACTGCTCTGTAAGGTACTGGTGTACTGATGGCCCAGCTGTGTATACCAGGATTGTTAAATTAATCAATACTGAAATAGCATCTTTCAAGGCTAATTATCTTTGCTAAGTGTGTTTATTTTAAGAAATCTAGGGAAATCGCTTAAGTGCTGGAACAGACCCCTATTAATTTTGTACTGCTGCTGTACAGAGAGCTGTACAGTAGACTTATATAGGATAGAAAACCAGTTGCGTGTGTTTGAAAGAAATATTGACTTGCTTTGTGGCTTTGTATAGTTAGTGGGATGTGCATATATCTCTTGTCTGCAACAAAATTTCCCATGAATCCAGGGAGAATTTTCCAGCAGAAGTAGGACACTTGAGCAAGGCAGGACAGAGGAATGACGTACTGCCCTTACAGACACCAGTTACACAGATGAGACAAACCACCTCCTAATGGGAGACTATGTTATCTGAATTTTATTTGTGCCGTGTTTCCTCAAAATACAGCTGCACGAGGAATAAAGATGTGATAGCTTGTTAGCAGCTTATGTCACCTATATTCTCCCACCCAAATAAATGAGCTCTAAATAATGCTAAATTAGTTACTAGTGTTTATATTGTTCAGGCAACCTATTTTTCTGCAGTAAGAAGCTGGATAGGTGTCTCAGTGGTCATACAGAGGCCTCCTCCCTAAAAATTATGCTGTTCTCTGACCTGTTCTAGGTCTCACAGTTCAGGCTAATCATTGACAGGGCTGTTACGATCACAGGCTTTTAGTGAAGCTTTGATAAGATACTCTGGCAGTTCATGGCAAATGAAGACGGTCTGCACGGTGGGGACTCCAGCAAAGGAATGGGGTTTTTTCAGCTGCAGTGCAAGAAATCTCACTTTTGACACTGGCGCTATAAACCAGCATAATGAGCAGTCAACAACTGGAGAGATTTGTTGCTTTTTGGACATTGATTTTCATAAGGATAGTTACTGGGCTTACTGGAGAGGGAAGATCTGTGTGGAAAAAGGACCCCCACTTCAGCCCCGTGAGTGAAACACAGATGTTTTTGTATGACACTTTCCCCAAAGAGTTTCTCTGGGGTGTAGGGACGGGGGCTTTCCAGGTTGAAGGCAGCTGGAGGAAGGACGGGAAAGGTGTCTCCATCTGGGACCGATTCATCCACTCGGAGTTCAGGGCTGCTGACAGCACAGATGCCTCCAGTGACAGTTACACCTTGTTGGACAAAGACTTGTCTGCTCTGGATTTTTTAGGTGTTACTTTTTACCAGTTTTCAATTTCATGGTCAAGGCTTTTTCCCACTGGAGTGGTAGCAGCTCCCAATGAAAAAGGACTCCAGTATTATAACACCCTTATTGACTCTCTACTCTACAGAAACATTGACCCTGTGGTTACGCTATACCACTGGGACCTGCCCTTAATGCTGCAGGAAAAATACGGGGGATGGAAAAACGAATCAGTAATTGATATCTTCAATGACTATGCCACCTTTTGCTTCCAGACCTTTGGGGATCGTGTTAAGTATTGGATTACAATCCACAATCCGTATTTAGTTGCTTGGCATGGGTATGGCACAGGCATTCATGCTCCTGGAGAGAAAGGGAAAATAACAACCGTCTACTCTGTAGGACACAATTTGATCAAGGTATGGTAAAGTTTTACAAACTGATCGTGCACCACCATCGGAAATGATGGGAGCAATCAATCATGTGATCAATGTTTAAAAAAAGTATCAAGGACTGTGAAAACAACAAGAAATAACCCTTAGCTGTGGCAGTCTTTTTTTAATCCTCATCTTGATTTCATTGTTGTTATCATAACAGCTGACTCAGCAATTACTTGTTTCGAAGTGCTTATTCATTATTTTATTTAAATTAAGTTTTGCCTACACGGTCTGGCTATTGAAGAGCATGATACTCCTTCTTTATTCTTTCCACTTACTGAAACACACTGACATGACCATTCATTTGGCTACACTGAAATGATTATTCTATTAGTTTAAAATGAAATTTATTTGCATATTGGATCCATCTACTTGCAATAGAGTATGTATATATGAATATGATTAATTCTAGCTTAGTAAGATTATATTGCAAAATGTTTATTGCTAAACTAGCAAGGTCAGTAGGTGTTGGGTTTGGAAGAAAACAGATGTCCTCTTATGGTTTTGAGAGTTTCAAAATTACATTATTTCCATGATGCTTTTAGCATTTTAATTTTTATGCCGGTCTTATTTATCAGCTGTCTTCTACAGAATTACACATCCTGAAGGCTTAATCCCATGATCAGTAGCTTCAACAGCTGCAGCACTGGCTCCTAAATTCATGGTACTCTTTCTTTAACAAGGACAAAAAGAGAAGTCTGAAGTGGATCTTATTTTTTAAGGAAAAAGCACAGATTTTGTTCCTGGTATTCTCAACAGTGTTACAGCATTGCAGTATTACAGCATCTTCTCTGATAGGTTATAAATTTCATCCTACAGAGTAGCTAGTTTTAGGCATAGGAGCTTATATTCTTATTTTCTCCTGCTGTAATTTAAAACATTTTCCAATAACAGCAGTTTAAGAGAAGAATTAACAATGACACCGTAGCATTTTTTTCCCATCTGTAGTGCTCAAAGTACTTTACAGAGCAGGTCACTGTCTGGTCTCTGTTTGACAGAGCAGCTAGTATAATTCCCCCTGCTCAAACTCTTCCTTGCTGTCACAAAGAGGATTTTTTCTACTACCTACTATACATTATAAATGTAATTAACAAATAAGTTTAAATGTATTTGTCCTACAGAAAGAAGTATAACATGGGAAAATACGAACTGCCAGTAGTTAAAAATATTCTGCAACTGACCATTTCTATTTCTTGCATTTGCTTCTGGGCTTGAACCTTTTACAGAAGATTCACACTGTTGTCAATAGAAGTTTTACACATAGAAAAGTCATTGAGCATCCTGAGTCACTAACTGATTTCAGAGTTAGCACATTAATGATTTAACTATAGAGACTTGTGAAGCATCTCAGAGTGAGCTGGTGCTCAATCATTCCTTTTAGTTTTCAAGTGCTATATAAAATAGATTTTATATGATACATGTAAAAAATATGACATTTGTAGCATTTCTTGCCTTCATTTCTGAGCAGGACAGTCAAATCTGGGATAACAGCTACACAGTCTCTGCGTTTTTCCACTCTGTGAAGTCCATGTAAACATCACACAGCACACAGGGAGGAATACCTCTGCTTAAGAATCAATTGGTTGTTTCAGGAAGCGAAGCACACCTGGGTCTGATATACAAATTACTGACTTAAGTTCCTTGGCCAATATTATTTAAGTCTGATTTGATCTGATGGTTGGTTCTAAAGTCTGTGAATCTGAGTATAAAATAAATCACTTCAATTAAAAAGGCAGTGAGACTTTTAGCAACACACAAGCCATTAACTAGTATTCTTGGGCAGAAATTATTTTTGCGTAGTATCTTTCTTACAGCGCCATGAACATTATCTAATGTATTAGCAGTTCTCTCCTGTAGCACTGTGAAATTTCTGAAGACCTTAAGTCTTCATGAAGAATCTCAGATTTGTAGTAATGTATTTGAGGAACTGGAGTTTGATGTTTGGGGTTGGAGGTGGAATGGAACCTCCTGAGGTACCAGTTAACATGAGTCAACTCTTATATGTTTGGGGTTTTTTTTAATTTTCTTAATAAAATACAATTAAAGCCAGTCATTCCACAGAAGTCATAGAAGGTGGTACTACATGTTTCAATCCAACTTGCTAGAATCTTTCTCAAAGATTTTTATGGGTATCTAAATGTTTAGTATTCTTGACAGTACTGTACAAATATAATGTATTGATGCACAGTCAGGATTCATGTGTTGTGACATGTATCTCCTTTGAGAGGCAGGGAATGTTATGGGAATCTCTCTTTAAAGAGACTTCATGTGGCTTTTTATTTCAGAGCTGGTATATGCAAATCTTTTTCTCAGAGATCATATTATGGCCACCTTCTAATTTACCACTGCAAACCAAAAACCTCCTTCCAAAAATGAAAGACCAGCAAAAATGTCACATTTTGGCAGTGTGAAGCAAAGCCTGTTAAAGCTGTTGAAAAAATGCCCATTTACGTCAGTGGCTTTAGGAAGAGCCACATTCTTGTCCATGTTGAGGCTTCAGTTTGGACAGGCTGTGGAAAGACAATATTCTTCATGCAACCCTATGCACACTTCCATGTCCAGCCATTAAATATGCTGGACAAGAAAAACAGGTCTGTAATGCTCAAGAAACTAATCTGACCACTACACTGTTACATAGCAAATTGACGAGTAATCTTTCTCAAGCCTTTTTGTAGTACCTTTGGATAAACTAAATGAGGCTCTCTCGCAAGTCCTACTTTTAGTTTCATTTACCATTGCACTGCTGCAGTTGTGGTGTTGGGTGAATTAATCGCCATTTATATAAAGAAGTGATTTTATGTGATATATCAATCATAAACTGAAGCTTTGTTTCACAGAATCCCAAAACCAATATAACAAACCATAAACCTCTGCTTTTTTGGACTTTGGATTATTTTGTTGTAAGAACAGTTTGAAAGTTGCTGGAGATTTTTGTGTCTCTAGAAGAGGGCTGAAGAAATTTCTCTTTAATTTTAAAATATCAATTTTAGCAGACATCTTAAAACTGAAATATTGCTATTCAAGACCCATGTAAAGAGGTATAGAAGCAAAGGCTGCTAAGCAGGGTGCTCGGGAGATCCACACGGAGAAAACAATCCACAGAAGAAGAACTCAAAATTTCAATTTAAAAAACTTACTTGCATGTTACTCTGTATGCTATTCATACATAGAGGGTATTAATTGCTACTGATCATTTTAAAGGACCTTATACTACTTCCATGGAAATTAATTCTGAAGCCTGACCCTTATCAATTATAAATTGCTAAGGGGTTCACTTAGATAAATCTGTATTTACTTGTATGATCATTACCACTAACATGGGGAACATGTGGAATCTCAGGCCAGACAGAGAGTGGCCATCAAAAGTATATCTCCTTTCTCCATTAAAGGAGACTGTACTTCATAAAAGCAACATCAGAAAACAAATATAACATGTAACTTGCCGTGCAACATTTGAAAGGCACACCAAAGAGGATATAAAAACTATGAACTTGCTCCTGAGGCAGCTGTCATACTGAGGCAAAGAAGGAAGAAACTGCATACAGAAAAGTTAGATTGATTTCTTTGATTTAACAGTAAATAAAACTGACTAGAAGCAAGAAAATATAAAGCAGATGAATCACTGTGGCTGGAGCTAAATGAGATACATGCTTGATATATTACTGCCATTTTCTCTGGATCTAGTTATGTTCTTTTATACTTAGACTGAGGTTTGTAAAGATCAGAAACTGCAGACCAAGCCATCTTCTTTTTGTCTCCTGTATCAGTGCCCTCCAGGCAGTTCTGCCTTTGCTACATAACAGGCAGAACGGGGCTCCCCCCCCATGCCCTGTTAAAGATCATTTACACTCCTTTCCATCTGGCAGGAAAGCCCAGAGGAAAACTGACAGAATAAGATCTCCCTTAAAAGTTTTCTTCATGGACACACTTTCATATCAAATACTGGGAAAAGGTGATAAATTTCCTTTCAAACATGATGTCTCCATATAGATCTGCCACAGATCAGGTTCATCTCTGTGCCCAGCTGCATTACTCCCAGCTCTTCAGTAGCTCTCACTATGCCAGGATCTCTTTGTGGATACTCCTGCCTTTGGGATCTTTGGATGAGCGTGTCCCAGAGAAGTCCTATAATTCATTCTTGTTAAAAACCAATTTCTGCTGAATGAATGGGGAATAATTTTAATCTCTGCATCCAACCAGACACTTTCTTCACAGCCTCCAAAGAGATGTTCTTTCCTCAGGATCTGGAAAGATGAAGCTGCACTGATGCCTGTATTTCTTGCAGGAGGAGGGAAATCTGTCTCCATCAAATTCCTAGGCAGAACTGTCTATGCTTTTAAAAGTCTTCGCTGGAAAAGCTTTCAAAAAGTGCTAGTAGCCATCAGTGGTGTAAAATTCAGCACTGATTCGTACATTTGTTACATGATTTGTTGTTTCAGATAATCTTTTTTACACTTCTTAGAAATTACCATTAAAACCACAATCCAAATGCAAGACAGTGGCATACAAAATATTTCTTAGGAAAGCCTCAGGCTTTTAAACCACTGTCTTAGAAATTTAGTTGCCTGCATCTCAACAGACCTTTCTTCATTCACAAGGATTGAGATTCAAAGTCAGTTTCCAAAATAAGGGCTTTAGCGCTACTGACTACGTGTCATCTTTATCACAGACCGAAAGGGCCTTGAACTGAAATGTAATCTCCAAATAAGCCGCACACACCTGCCCTTCTTTTTAGATGTTTAACACCATCTACTCAGGCTCTGTATTCTGGCTCTTCATGATTTAAAACCCCAAACAATTAAACATAAAGCCAGAATCATTTTATGAGCATTTTCATAACTCTGTTTTTCCTAAATGTTCTCACTCCCAACACACTTAAATAACTCCGTGTACCCCTGACATTGTTTTGTGTGCTCATTGCTGAGACATTCAAGGAAAATTGCTTGACTTTAACATATCTTAAGAATTGGAAAATACTGGTCTTTTCAGTAGCAAGCTCTTTGCGTACATACATGATAAATTACGGGATCAGAGTTTGAAGGAGTGTAAGAATATTTCAAGAAGAGAACAATACTGTTGCCTTGATCTTATTAAATTTACTTATCTAACCTTTTTACAGGGCTAATAGTAACCAACTCACCACTCTCTGACTTTCAAGTCTATGGAATAATTTCTATATTAATAGCAGGAAAATATGCTGAAATTAATGTCATATGTATCTAGAGTAAATACACAATATTGATCCTGCTTTCACTGTGTACTTAGCCTTGACATTTGTCCTTGATCTAACAATGAAAGTGAAAGATTAGGGATTAAACTCTAACTGAAAACGGATTAGTCAAGATTTACTCAAAATAACCAATTTGATGTATGATACAGCTTTTAAATTGATGTTTGTTTCATATGTGGTCTTACAAAACAAATTATATTAATCAGCTGGTTCTATCAACCATAGTTTGCACTTAGCAAACACCTTCCATCTGAGAATGTTAAGCTGCCTTGCAGATTCTGTAACTCAAAACAGAATTCTAGTCAAGCACATGCTTTTGTCTCTACTTTGTCTGTACAAACCCTTACTATAGACAAAGTGACAATTTTTTTTCAGTACTTAACCCTCAGAATTAAGAGACATTAGTGACACAGATGAATTTGTGTATGGGGATCCTATCTTGGCTCATATTAAATGCATTTATTTGTACTTGAGATCTATTACTGTAGTATTATACCTGTGGCTGTATTCTCTACTGTAGACAATATTTTTAATAGTAACTTTATTTTCTTCTAATCAACCTCCTAAAGATGCCTGCAAATACAGTGAGTTGTCCCTGTTTGTGTCTTATGTGTCAATGTTGCATTCTAATTAGTTGGGTTTGGTGAAGTTATCTTTCTCCACTTCACCTAGAAATGTGTGATTACTAAGATCTACCTGGTGCTATTGTCATGCTACTTGCACTGTGCATGATACAGCTGACTTCAGCAGGGTTTTTCTTGTTAAGCCAATGCAGCCATATAACTTTGATTCAACAGTGCTGTTGGTAGCCTGTGTCTGAGGGGATAAATAATATAAACCAGATGAGAAATCACTAGAGCAAGCCTGTTCCCAGCAGCCACGCCAGGCTGGAGGGACCTTTGGGAGAGGATAGTGAGGGTAACAGGAGATGGCACTGGCCACTTAAGTTTTCTGATGAGACTGGTAAGAAATAAATCAATTTTGTAATATTTTGAATGTATCTTGCATTTTTCCCCATGAGTACAATTTTGCTGACTTCCCTTTTCAGCTACAGAACCTGCATTTCAAAGGTTAATGTCACTTTATCAGTATTTTCAAAGACAGACCTTGAACAAATGTTACAAGCATGACCTTAGAAACCATAAACAACTGATATACAAAATTTCACAAACTGTAATTCTTTGGTACTCCCCAGCTTAGCCAAATATCTACCTGACATCAGGTCTTTTGTTTTTTCAAACTGTCAAGGCTGTGTGTTTCTAGATAAATTGACTACAATTATTGTCAAAGGTAAGCAATGCTGTTTGGCTTGGTAATGATGGCAGCCTAACTCGGCACTCTGAGTGTTTCACAATGCTTCTGAATGCTTCTTCTGGGTGCAAACAGTTATTTTCTTTCCAGTTTAAGAGTATAAAGCCACACTTCGGGAATAAGGTAAACCCTGAGTTACTTGACAACTCCTTAACTGGGAGAGGTCAGCTCCCCTCCCCTCCTCCAGACCCCTGGCGTGATTCATGATGAGATCCAGAATCACTCTCCTCTGACACCATAGCTCTCCCATTTTTCAATGGGATTTTGACAATAGTAGTGGTTCCTCAGTATCCCAGGTATTCCTTTGTCTGTGTAAATTTTGACTGCTGTAGTCTCTTACGTAATTAACAACATGACATTTGAAGGTAATTCTGGTGTGTGACAATGTTAAGCTTTCTCAAACATGATAATCAGAAAAATGGAAGAGAGATGTGTTACAAGGTACATTTTCATTGTCACTAACATGAATAGTAAAACTTCTGTCTGTCCTAGTGCAGTCAATATTTGGCTAACTATGAGTACTAAAATAGGCCATACCCAATAGATCTTATGAAATACTGCTGCCAGATTTCCCTATAAAACCAAAGTGTTGTTGCTCTTTACTTAATAATCTTCATTCTGCGTTGTTGCATGTACTGTCAGAAGTATTATAGCAGCTTCAGAGGAGAAATGAACTAAAATCCTGGATCAAAGTTCTCAGAACTGTGAAACTTGACATTTGGGTTCAAACTTCGCAGTTGGGTCCTCTCTCCACGTTTTTGCATTTAGGGACTGTGCAAATGTCAAAAGTTGACTTACTCATATGATTATCCTAAGAAGAGGGATGGGGTGGACGTGGTTTGATCAGAGTAAATCCAAGTAACCCCCATAGCACAGAGCAGTGAATAGAACAGAGCCAACACTGACAAAAGAAACATCATTTGAGATGCGTAATTTATGGAGCAGTTGTAAAAATGGTTTAAGGTTTTAACTGTATCAGCAATCACTGTTTGACAAAGAAAGATCTAGATGGGACTGTCTAGATCACACGAGTTCAAATCCCACCATTAACAGCCGTTTATTCCCAAAGTGTCTGTGTAACAGCTGTTTATTCCCAAAGTGTCTGTGTAACAGCTGTTCACAGCCCTGCTGGGACATCTCATGAAATTTAGACCCATGTTAAAAGGCAAGAAGCCCTCATGTGTCATAGGAACAGCGCACATGAGATACTGAGCATTGCATCATCTTGATGTATGTTGCAGTGTAACAGTAATTGCCCATTACAGCTGTGCAGGGTAATTAGCGTGCCTTAGCTGTTAATATTTCCACAGCAATCTGCAGTGAATCAGATGCAGCTCCCTGCCTGTCTGGCTGCCAGCACACACAGAGATCTATCAGAGTGTTACAATTTAATGCTGTTGTTTTCTTCTCTCATCAGGCTCATGCAAAAGTTTGGCATAACTACAAAAACCACTTTCAACCATATCAGAAGGGGATGATGTCCATAGTGCTAGGATCCCACTGGATTGAACCTAACAAATCGGAAGATGCTTTGGACATTGCTAAATGTCAGCAGTCTATGGAGAGAGTTCTCGGGTGGTTTGCTAAGCCCATCCATGGGGATGGCGATTATCCAGAAGAACTGAAAAATGAATTCTCGTTTTTGCCACGCTTTACTGAGGATGAAAAAAACTACATAAAGGGAACAGCTGACTTCTTTGCATTTTCCTTTGGCCCTAGTAACTTTAAACCTCCAAACACTCTACCAAAAATGGGACAAAATTTGTCACTCAATTTGAGGGAAGTACTGAACTGGATTAAACTGGAATACAACAGCCCCCGAATCTTGATTGCAGAGAATGGCTGGTTCACTGATAGCCATGTGAAGACAGATGACACCACAGCCATCTACATGATGAAAAACTTCATTAATAAGGTTTTACAAGGTTTGTACACAAGTTAGTTGTTGGGTTTTCGGAGAGCTTTTTAGGATCATTTGATATTTAGCTCTGTAATTATTTAATTTTTTTTAATGGATAATAGCAATTAAGTTAGTTAATTATTAATTGTTTATACTGCAGGAGTACAAATCATGATCAGGATCTGCTGGTGCAAGGTGTTGTACAAACAAAGAAAAAACCCCATACTCCCTGTCCCAGAAAGCTAAAGTCCAACATCTCTGTTGGATGTTAAAACTAAATAAGTACAAAACTGAGTCAGAAATTAATGAAAACAGATCTATTGAATATCACTTTGCAGTGCTGGCAGCTCAACTGTAAAACCTTTGTGCACGTACATACCTTGACAGCAGGAAAATGAGACAGTGACAACAGTCATTGCCATGCTGGGGTCCCACTCCAGTGTAAAATGCATGAAGGAAATCAGCAGGAGAAGGGCAACCATTCTTCTGGAGTAACACACTTTCAATCTTGGTATTTGCTCTTCATAAAGCCAGTGTACCGAGGTGCCCTCTGAAGGCAAAAGATTTGATTTTGTATTAAATATAAACACTGTTAGTACCTAACACCTCAGCAAAACCAGTATTCCTTTTCCCCCTGCTCCAGTGTGGTGATTCAGTGCTGGCAGAGGGACGGGTGCTGGTCCCCAGAGCCATCCTCCGAACAGGCTAATGCCACACTGCTGGTGCCACACTGCTGTGATGAGATGGTTCAGATCCCTTTTCAGAAACCTTTCTTATCCTCAGAAAAGAGAAAACACAAGTAATGGTTTACTCTGACACCAAGTTAGGAAGTTGTGTATCACCAACAAATGTAATTAAGCCCCAGATGAAGATTATCCTAAAGTTGATTCAAATTGTAAGCTTCACACAGCACAACTGTGTGATATGTTCTGCCCTTTCAGATTTTGAGGGGGTTACATTCCAGTAATTGATCTGTGATATTTTCAATACTGCAGTGATGCAGCAGGAAAGTCTAGATGCGGGCCTGTATTTGAAGGTGTGGAACAGGTAGGTATCTGGACACATACATAAGAAAACCCATAGTTTGTTCTTTTCTGAATCCTCTACAGCAGACCTGGCTGTAATAACCATCCACAGATTCACACTTCTGAAATGCTTGGTCAATGTTCAACCATTGACTGCTTCTCAAGAATTGTATTTTTACATATGCAGATAGAATCATAGAATCATAGAATCCTAGAATGGTT
>NW_009924916.1:0-7891 GCF_000696875.1 Nestor notabilis | reverse complement strand
ATGGGATATTAGTTTAATTAGTATGAAGTAGATTGTGGGAAAGGGTGGCTTGCATATACCTTATCTGACATACACAATGGCCATGCAAAGGTCTGGATTTGAACTTGAAAAGCAGTGTGCTACCACACTGAGGTCAGCTAAAGCTTTGCCACTGACTCTAGTGAGACCAAGAATTGAACCAGACTTTCTGGTTTGGTGCCTGTTTTATTTTATCTTATTTATTTTATTTTACAGTTAATGTCTTCTTAATTTTCTGCTTTCACAAAATTAGGAGGCATGGTTACAAACTGATTAATGTTGCAGATTTTGCATCTTGGGTGATGTCCTGATCCCATGAAAGTCAACAACAGTACTCCCGAAGACTTCTATAAGGCCACTTCTTTACCCCAAGCACTTTAGCCCACATCAAATGTAGCTCATTGATAAATCTAGTTTGGGTTTTATTGAACATGCAAATTAAAGATTTCAATAGAATACTCCCAAGCAAAACCGTAATACTCTTAAATAAAGTTTTATTTGTGTTTTTGTCATAGTATGTAAGCAGATATTAAAATGCACATATGTTTTCTGTTCATTTTCTGTGAACACTAATAAATATTCCACACAGGGCTGAATGTACAATCCAAGCAACATCCACAGGAAGTCCCTGCCAGTGAGGAATAATGTCTTCAGGACAGGCCAAATAAAGTGTTAGTCACCAAGAATATTGCTATAAATGATACCCTGGGCAATAACATGTGAATTTATTTTTCAGCTAGTGGGAGTTTCATCACTGATGGCACATAAATGAGAACGCCTGTGGTTTATTTCATGCAAGTCAATGTTTTCCTCTACATTTCTTCTTCCTCATGCATAGTCTTGCCACTTCTGCACCTATGAATTATCTGTCTTAACTACTAAACTTCCACACATGCAATGGTAAGTAGACTAACACACTGTTTGGTATGATGGTTTAAGGAAAGGACAATGGATTGACTCAGAAATCAAGTATGTGCCTCCAAGAAATGGAATCCCTTCTTTCACAGTAAGTCAAACAGGCTTCTGCTAGCAGCCAGTTTCTGCATGGTCTCTTGCCCTTTCTGTTGGATCAGTGACAAAACTTTCAAATGGCTTTCACTCACTTCCTCTCAATTTTGCTGCACTGGTATCAAGCACAGCAGAGTGACTGAAATTAACTTAGGCAGGCCTGGAATGCCTGGGCTGTGATTTACCTGGGACAGTCACACTCCAAACAAGAGCTAGCTAATAATTGCAAAGAATGAGCAAATACAGGAAGTCTCCACTCTGCTTCCTTCATTCCCTGGTAATAGCTCAGGCTCCATTAGCACATGCTTTTCAGCTCTAATAATCACCAGGAAACTCCAGACTGCAACCAGCCTGGAGGGAAGGAGGGGTGGGTGGTACCTGGCAGTAATGCTGTTGTCATCGTCACCATCAGATGGGCCAGAAGTCATCAGCCCTGCACACAGTAAGAAACACCTAACTCCACAGATACCTGTACTTCAGTGCAAATTCTTGTGAGTAAAACCTTTTCAAATACAAGCACTATTGGCAAAGCACATATAGTCATCTGGAAAAATCTAGACTACTGAATTTGCATCTCCAGCATTATTACTTTTCCTGACCTAATGAAATACAGAGAAAAGCAAAAAGAGAGCTCTTTCTACACCAGTTAATTGAACCTAAGCTAAAAACGCCATCCTGACAGTTTTTCCTTTAGGAAAAGGATTACAGACAAGCAGTCAAAGGAAAATATCCATTTCAGCTCTTTTTGCTGAACAACATCTTTGCTAGATAAAGCATACTCAGAAATCACTGGAAAGACCCCATCTACTCCCTAGTGCCAATTCCCCACTGTATCCTGCAAAAGGCACACTGTGCTACAAACCAACAGTTCATCCCACCACCCCCCTTGGAGAGGAATCATTTTCTACTCTTCCCCCCGAGACACCAGGGACATTAACTCACCCTTGGTGAGGGCAGGTGCTCCGCGAGGATGGGAGAGATGTGTTTCCACTCGCCTCCTGTTTTCGCCTTGCCCGCAGATGTGAGCCAAGAGGAGCTGAACTCCAGCCAGCCCACCCGGGGATGATGACTGCTGGTTGCCCGGGTGCCTTTCTACACTGATCCACCATCCAACACATGTCCCCGAGCAGTGTTGTTTCCTGGCTATACTCTGTCACTTTTTCCACACAGAATTAGGTTCAAATAGCTCATCAGTCTGTGTGGGGAGTGACTGACACTGATAAAAACTGCTCTGTCAAAAGCAGGACACGGTCTTTTCTACCCAAATACTTCGTCGTGTCTTTCAACACATTTTCAGTCACTCTTCTCTATCTTAGCATGCCATAATGTGTTTGACATTAATTTCTCCTTTAGTATGTAAAATTATTCATATTGTTTAAAAGCAACTGTAAACCTAGAGCAACTCATCCTCTCATTTCTTGTTGTTTTAATTCAGTAATATCATTGGATCAAAGGATAAAACCTGACTAAAAGATTGATTTCCATCAGCTGCTCATTTGCTAAGGTTTAACCAGTTGTTACACTGCTTTACTACATCTTGCTAATCTTTTGCTCCATATAGAGACTATTTGCGTTTGTCTCTCTTTGGTCCTCTTTCTTTCTTTCTCATTCTCCCCATTTCTTCTCCCTTTCGCTCCCTCTCGCTCACTGCACACTCAGCTTCATAAATTTTCGAGGCTGGAGCCTTCTCCTCGTCTCTTCCATTCTGTCCTGGCTGCTCTTCTCCCCTCTGTTCTTCTTCCTCTATGTTTTTTTGTCTGTCAGTCACAGAGCCTTTTTATTTCCCACTGCCATCAATTTGAGGGGTCAAAAAAGTCAGATGGATGAGATTTAATATAATGAATGAAGGTGTGTGTGTTGGGGAGGAGGATGGAATAAAGCCTCTTTATTTCGGATACTGAAACCATTAAAGATTTCTCTTTGGTAATATCATATTGTCTGGCAATTCCACTTAGTGAGTGTTCCTAAGGGCTCAGTTCAGCTGAAAGGACACTGAAAGCAATGATTTTGACTTATTAAACTAACCACTTCTTATTATTTAAAATTGGATATGCTCTCCGTTTGATGCTGTAATTGTATTTAAAACATTTTTATTATAATACTGACTTCTTTCAGTGCTGTCTTTTCATTATTGTAATTTTACACTTAGCTCCCCCATCTAGATCTGAAATGTCCACTGCTTTTTTTGGGAGCCACTGCAAAGGTTCACTTTGGACCATATTTATCCACTGCAAGAACACAGGCAAAGACAGAAAAAAATCTCTTTTCTCACTGTTTTCCTTAAGATGTTGATCAAGCCCCTGATTTTACAGAGGAACCGAGGACCTACCCTAGGAAAACTCTATGAATTTGACTTAACTTTCCAATCAAAATATGTTTTGCATGTTTTCAGAGAGTGTCTCTACACCTCTTCTCTTGCTGTCCAAACAACTCAGTAGTTAGTGTCAAACCTTAATCACATAAAGAGAAACAGCAGCTGAGAGACACATTTTATTCTGTTCAGTTCCTCACTGTTGCATCCTTCCTTTTTAGAAGGATGCAATACCTAAACACAATGCTGGAAAAGCTGGAGGGGGGAGGGTTAGAATTTCTGAAATAGCGAGTTAAAAGTGTGGAGCACAATACCTGAAACTAAACCACTGTGAAGTAACTGAAGAGCATACTGTCTTCTTCGTAATAAAACTGATGGGAAAGAAGCCTTTGAAACTCTTTGGATGCTCTCTCTACAGTTTCTGATTAATTTTCCTCTCACAGACTCAAACTAGAAGAGACTAATGTGAGATCATCAACATCCAATGTGTGAAGAAAGTAAGTTTCCCTTTATGGGAAGTTCAATACCAAATAATTTTTCTAGTGACTTAAACAACTGCCTACAGAATACAACATATCAGTTATATTCCTGTAATGGAGCTCCATAGCCTAGTTAAATCTACCATACACTCCCTTCCTGGTGAAATTTTACAAATCAGACCATCAGCAGGTGAAACTGATATGGATGCACTAATATTAGTAAGATTACGTCAATTTAGACCAGAGGAGGATCCAGTCCATGTGTGTTTAGTGTAATTTGATAATGAATCTCTGCAAATTTCCGTTGCTTTTAACTGTTAAATTCTACATCACTTTCCCGTATTGATCTTCTATGCTCTGTTGTTTTGGTTTTTCAACAGGGAACCACTCCCTTCACCATATGCTCCAGCCGCTATCCACAGCATTCTCTGCTTATTTCACCATCATGTAACACTCTCTTCTCCTGGGAACTAGATGACACGGTGACATGTGAATGTTGCTCACAGCGCAACATGAATTTCTGCTGATTTTTCTGGCACAGTACAGCAGGGGCTGACCAGGGCAGCCTCCTGCATAAAACATCTGCTCCACAGTCTTGTTTGCCTTCCAAAATCCTCCATAGTTGTAAAGACCAACCTGCACACACTTGGCACAGAGAGACTCCCTTTGGGTTCCCAGGCAGAGACAAATCCTTCAGTAGAGTCCCTGTTATTTCCAGTGAATATTTTTAACTACTTTCCTGGATTTTTAATATTCTGGGTGCCCCTGCTGAGCACACCCCAGGCCAGCCTACAGTTATATTGGTATCCGTTTGGAAGATGTCCAAAAAAAGTGATTAAGAAAAGCAAATCCATATACACCATCCAGTAACCTAAAAACGTGGCATTTCCAGTAAGATCTTTAGTTAGAGAAAGAATTCTGCAGAGATTCACCAACCATTAAGAATCACATCCTTGGGGGAGATCATGGTCTACCTGTTCTCAGCCTAACTTCATTTTACATTTACAGAGATCTGTTAAATGTCTAGCACTCATAATTTTAAACTATGAGCCTGAGTCTACAGGATTTACTTGGGCAAAATACCCACTGCCATTTTACATTAAGAGACTGAGAACTGGGTCCATGTTGGATTGTATGAATCTTCTTTCCTTTAGCTGAATTGTGCCTGAGAACAGCTATGTGCTGATTAAAAACCTGCCCACTTCCAGCCACATTTTCAGAGTACAGCTGAGTTTGGTGAATTCCTCTGAAGTGATTAAAAGAAAGATCTGATTTTTCTCTGTGTAGGAGTAATTACTTTGCCAGGCATTCAATAATGTCATCTTGACAAAAACCAGATTTGCAGTTTCATAAGCTTTCACTATTGCTATAAGATTAAAGAAGTCAGCACTACTTTATATTAAGATGTCCCTGCACTCAACATTTTAATTTTACTAGTCGCAAGATGCATCCCCACAGGTAAATGCATCTCCTGCAATGCCACAATGGGAAAGGGGAAAACGGAGCTACAACCCCTACCAAGATGACAGGATTCAAGTGCCTCCCAGACATCAAAACTATCTCAAACCATCCTTGGAGCAAACCCCCCTCATGTTTTTCAGACAGCTGTCAAAAGCCTCAGCTCTGCCACTCTTGTATGTTGTTTCTTGTCAATGTAAAAGTCTGCCGCACTTTGAACCTTGGAAATAGGGACTGAATCTGACAGTAACAACTGATACAGAAATTGGGGGACATTGCACAGGTTATCCTGACGTGAAGATAATGAATGGGGATGTGCTCAGCAACAAAGTGCCATTGCACTCCTGCAGTATCCCAGCTCCTCCAAACTGTATCTAATTGGATGCTGCTCCTGCCATTGCATGGCACTTGGTAAAGTAGAAAATACATAACCATAGACAGTGTGGGGCTCAGCACGCTGACTGGCATCGAACTTCATACAACCCAACCGAAACAATCAGCCACTGCCAGTGAAAGAGATTCAAGTGCCCTTCCCACACATAGGCCAGGAGTCCCATGAACTTCAAGTCAACATATTTCGCACGTGATCAAGAAGGAAGGGGTAGAAGTCAATGTTTTCATATGAACTCACATCAAATCTTTGGTAGAAATGTACTCTGAAGAGGGGTTGGCATGAGCTGAAGAACTCTATAGCTTGTGTGAATTGTTCAGATAAGGCTTTTAAAATGCACAGCTCCATGGAGACCTCACCAAGAATTCCTGACGGGAAAAATCCCACTGCACTCCACCTCTGCAGCTGCCAAAAAGCAGCCAGTGAGAAAATATGTCTTTTCCCATCAATAAGGGTAATAATACCCTTCCCCACGCCAGTGTGAGTAGCTCACAGTTGTTAACTAATTCAGGCAAAACAAATAAGGTTGTGTCTCTGTTTTCAGAAAATCTGACAGCACGGAGAATTGAGATTGACATTAAACTTTCACGAAAATAGCCTAAAAAATGGTGGGAGAGAAAAGATGAGGAGAACACTTTACTGGATGGGGTATGGAGAGAGAAAGAGAACAGCGAGACAGGTAATAGAGAAGATAGTGGGTTTTTTTAAACCATGAAGACACATCTGATTTTGCATATTGATTCCAGTAAGTTCAAGAGCAGAAGGAGCAGTAAGGAATGAAGGACAGAAGCAGAAGAGATGACTTTCGTTTTGGCAGAAAGCTAAATGAAAAAGAGCTGCAATGTGTGGTTTAAGTGAAGAAATTAGCTGGTGCAGGCTTGGAAACGAAGGACAGGGAAAGAAAATGGATGAATGGAAAAAACACTTTTGGGGAAGAACCTGAATATAAAACTTCTAGCAACTGATGCCTTAGCTAGTACTATTGTCTGGAAAATAGAATTTTTTAGTGCTTTCTGCTTCTTGTAGAACTTTCATAATACAAAAATCTGGTCTGTATTTTTCAAAACCCTAAATATAGGAGGGCTCTCTGTCATAAAGCCTTTTTTGATTAATGAAGATGTGCAAATGTAAAATAAACCATTTGGTACTGCGGAAATATTTGTGAAGAATCTGAAGCACACAGGGCCCAATCTAGATCTGCTTATAGTTCAAACCCACAACAAACCCAGTGGAAGTCCTGAACACCTCAAAACTTATGTAGTGATTGAGCATGTGTAATGACTGAATGTCAGCCTTTGGTATATCATTGAATGGGTATTTCCTGCAAATCCTGACTGCGTTCATTCTCTGTTCGTGTTTCCTGACAGAGGGAGAAGCAGCACGAGATGACCGAGGGCCTCTTTGTGGAAATGGAGCTGGGGATCTTGGCAAATCAAGGCTCACTCATCTGATTTACCCCCCGACCCACGCATGCGTACCCAGAAATTACTTGTACCAGTTCAGTTTCTCTAATTGCTTTCAGATCTAGGGTAAGTTTGTTTCACTAAAATTTATCTGTCCCCAGCAATTACTCTGGTGCAGAACTCACTTCTGTTTTAAATTTTCATGGAAAGAAAGAAAATATATATTAAGTCTCAGTTCCTTTGGTCAGAAAATTACCCTAAATATACATTCAGTTTAAGCTGCCTGAAAGGAAAGAAGAAACTTTTCCTTGATATAGATGAATGTTTTCCCTTGTAATCTAACAACTAGAAATCGAATGAATGTGCGTGCAATTTTAGATCCCAAATCAAATACCAAACCAAAACCAATTTCTGAGAGTCCTTTCATTATCTGAAAATAAAAGGCAGAAACCCAGCTGTCATAAACGAGTCATTATTTTAATTTTAATGCCACACCTCGTGGCCTGACAGCAAATCCCCTAGTTGCATTCTGTCCTTTCACTTATCTGGTTTGAAAGAAAAAAAGAAAAAAGTAGTATAAATCATGTTAAAGCAATTGCACATGTAAATGAATCCTGTGGAAACCAGATACCTTCGCGCTGAAACAACTAGAGGCTCTCCTTGCAGTGCTACTCCGGCGAGATCTAGAGGGTGGAAATTACTACTAGAACTCTTGAGGGATCGACCGCATGCCGCCGCCAAAGGAGCGTGCAGGCGGATTTTCAGCTCACCGCTTTGGGCTGTTTTGGTGGAGTTACACTGCAGTCCGCTCCCGCAGCTTACC
>NW_009924915.1:0-11359 GCF_000696875.1 Nestor notabilis | reverse complement strand
CCGCAAACGCTTCGCTCCCCGCAAACACTTTGCTCTCATCAAACGCTTCTCTCCCCGCAAAGTCTCCTCCTGCGCCCGGGGCGGAGGCCGGCGCAGGAAGGGGTTGCAGGGGGGCTGGGTGCAGCCGTTGCAGTGCTAGAGCAGTACCAGGAGTTTGAACCGCACCCCGGCATCCAGCACTCTGGATTTTGATTCTTTCTTCCCCTCTCTTTCTTCCCCTCCTTTCCCTCTCACCCTCTCATTTTAACCTAATGCTTGGTGCATTGCTTAGAAATAAATTCTCCTCCTCTGAAACCTTGTTCAAAATGATGTTTACATGGTACAATATACTTTGCATGGGTTGCAGTGCAGTGAGTAGCTACCATCCAGACTTTGAACTCCTCCTGGGTGGGTTACAGCTGCCCAGGCAGTTGGTTAGTAAGCTGCAAAGAAGAAAGATAAGGAAAGGAAAAGAAAAAACCCCAGGCTGCTGGTGCTAGGAAAAGCCCTGCTGCAGCTCCCATGGCAAAGCAGGGGAACACTGGAGGGTGGCATTTTAACTCCTCGTTCAGAAAGGTGCTGAAGAGGTTCTGCCTGCGTTCAGCAGACTGTGAGTTTTTAAGCAGCTGATCATGGGCAGAATCCTTCTCCAAAATTCCCTTTGTGCCTTTAGCCTGGGACACGCACAGCTCCCGGGTTTGCTGCTGCTGTGTCTTCACAGTGGGGACTTGGGGAACTCTGAGGGACAGGGTTAAACTTTGCAAACCACATGGACATGGTACCTCTGCTGCTGGCTCATTAATATGATGCTGTCATAGGACTGCAGCACTGCAGTCAGTGGGGAAGTCAGAATTACCCAAGGCATCGGCTGAAGTGGATTTGCAAACACCAGCAGTTGGATCCACTGTTTAACCTCCCCCGAGTTTTACATGATAAACATGGGGAAAAAGGTTTTATTATAATTGAAGCAATCAAGGGTTCTAAATCTGTTCCATTAATATGGCTGAAAGTTTTCTCCATAGGCAAAAAGCACCCCCTTGGATTTAACTGGAAGTCAAAACAAAATTACAGCTTATTATGGCACAGCATTTGGTTTCCTTTTAGGGAAAAAGGTACATTATGAGCTGGTTTATTACTGCTTTTCCCCCTGTTAAGTAAAGACTGGGAGGGGGGAACAAATCATGGTTTTCTACATCTGGAAAACTTACTGTACAAGAAAACATGTGGTTAACAGAGGTGCTTGGGAGTTTTTATTATCCTTTTAATCTTCTGAAAACACGGGAATGGTGTTGAACAGCGAGTGAGGAGGGGCATATTGAACTTTGTAATAGCACTCCCTTCATCACATCCCTTGGTGCATGGATTGTTTTAAATCCATTTACCCAATATGCAAAAGAAATGGTTGCTTTATGGCCAAGCAGTGCTGGCATTTGACTTACTTATTTCACATTGAAATTCAAGCAGTGCAAACTCTTACAGAATCCAACCGTTTTCGTGATACATAGTGATCATCCTAAAAATCAGGATATTTGGATGGGAAAAGGTCTGCACTCAGGATAGCATTTACAAGCAGGGACAGAAATGCTTCAGGAATAAAAGACATAATTTTAAAGCACAGTCTTTCAATGTTCACTTCCGAGCTCTCAGCAGATGCAGGTGGACGCTTCTTCTGCTACGTTACCCTGAAGGTGACCTGAAGGTTAGAATGAGTCAGGGAAATCAGCCTAAAATGTTGCCTTGTTTCTGATGAGCAACAAATCCTTTTCTCCTTCCTATCAATATCCACTCTGGAGAATCTGAAATGCAGACTAATGTTTCTGCTTATGGAGAACTTTTTGCCTTGCACTTTAACAAGCAAGCACTGCTGCTTCAGAGCAAGCAGCAACCTGCTGTCTCAGGCTTTGGAGCAGAAGGGAAGGACCAGGCACTCCCACAGAGCCATAAAGAAGCAGCAGTGATTTTCATCTTGATTATACACTATTGCTAAACCTGTGTTAAAGAAATACTACAGGAGGATGGGGCTGAGTTCTGCAGCTTCCTTAGAATTAAAAAGGAAAGCAAATACAGAAGGTGGAGTTGCACAACAGCCTGTCTGCTTCCAGATAAAGGAGTTTAAAATATATCCAGTGATAATGAATTAGCTTGAACATCTTCTAGAAGCAGATGAGTAGAAGAAAAGGGGATTTGGGGTGTTTTTTAATGTTATAGAGAGACAGTAGAATGAAGACAACCAGGAAGTGGTCAGCATGCACAGGAGGGCCCAGCACGCTGCAGGATCAGGCCATCACATGAGTGAGCAGGGCTCGAGTCCAGCTTCAGGGGAAGCTGAACTTCTAAAAGGATTTCCTCATTTTGTTTCTTCTTGTAATTTGTTCAGGATCTCGAGATCTGAAATGTCAGATTCTGGGGGGGGGCGGTTAATGATGGGTTATGATATTCATTCACAAATTATCATCATTTGGGGATACTTGGATAAAAGAAGGAATAGGGATGTAGCAGCCCAACTGATGCAGCTATGCCAGGCTTTTTGCTAGCATGCCACAGCCTAAAATAGGAAGGTCCTAATGGGCAATGCTCATGCTTTGAAAAATCTGTATCAGACCATTTCCTTTCCATTCTAGACTGAACCCCTCAAAAGCTGTACCACAACAGCATTCTCCTAACACATCCATTCACGTTCCCATTCAGCCAGTGGTCATATTTTGGGACCTTAAATCAAATGTTTCCAGACATTTGCATTATTTCCTTCATGCAGAAATCCTTTGGGTTGCATTTGAAGCTAATAAATTCCTGAAAACACAGTCCTAATGCAGCGTTTGCATCCAGTTTACCAGGGAACAAGAATTTCCTGCACATCATCATGGAGCTCATTGCTGCTTTACTTCCCTGGATTTATTTGCTGTGAGAGCAGTCAAACAGACCCGTGTTTCCTTCAGTGTCAATACCAAGAGTGATTTCACTGCTACAAGTGTACTCCAGCCAGTTAGTAACTTCAGAATCTAAGCATTTACCATGCCACCTGCATTTCTCAGAGGTGTTTTCCTTGCAGTTTTAAGACACTGCATTGCACACTGATTTTGTAACACCTGTAATGTAATATTCTCTTCCATGGCCACCTCCTGCCTTGTTTCAAAGGGCCAGTTCTTCAGCTTATGTGAGTTCACAAAGGAGCAGAATGCCAAATTACTCCAGAGAGGGACTTAGCCTAGAGTCTTATGATTAATAATAGATAGTTAAGTTTCAGATCCTGCTATAGATTACTGCAGCTTTCTCTGGCATTATATGGGATAATAACATGCACTTGGGTGAAAGGCAAAGGGAGGTTTTGTACTTCCAGCTCCACAGCAGCTATTCGTGTCTCTGATTTTCCACAAATATATTCAAGCAACATATTGAATCCTTGGCCAGCAAACCCCCTGTTCATGCTACTGAACTGGACGTTGAACTACATCCCATCACTTCTTTAAGCTGCTCTTTGACCAGTTAACTCTAGATGTAGTTCACTACAGAGCAAGTGATCGACCTGCTCTGTGAAAAGCAGATCCAGCACAAAACCAAACTGTGGCCCTTCATAATGACAACACTTCTGAAGCGATGGCCATGTATATTAGACAGATATTGGAAACTTGGTTCCTACCAGAGAACTGCTTTGTAGGCTCCTGGATCAGAGAAACCAAGAACTGACACAGCAGAAATAAGACTGTCTAGAATGGCTCTATTTTTAGGCAGAGTTTGGAGGGGAAGGTTAATGAAATAGAGTCAGAAGCAAACTTGCACCTACTCTAGAAAAGGAATGAGCTTCAATGAAGACACTGAGCCTCAATTTCCTTTCTGGTGCTATTGTATATGATCAGCTGGATGCACCCCTGATGCTACTGCTGTGTTTTAATGCCAGAGTGATGTATTGGATTTAGATCCTCTGCCTGTGTATGAGAAAATACATAGCAGCTATAAGGCCACTCTAAGGACTTCAATCATAACGATGCTTAGTGCCTTGCCGTTAATATCACTGTCTTTTAACCACAATAGCACTATTTAATCACAGCCAGCTTTATCCAAGACTGGGTCCATGTGCAGCATAAATCGGTGTGGAGTGTCCCAGTACTTCAGGTGGCCGTTGAACCCCAGTGAATATGCAACACAGATGAGACTGAAAGTACTTATTTACCCCTGGATTGAAAAGAGTTCTTAACAGACACATCTGCGGAGTTTACATGATTTAAAACCAGTTTTGGTGGGTTGTTGCAAATCAGTTTGTCAGAGAGAACTGGAGTTGATGGGGGTACATGGTGGGGGAGGCAGCTGTACATTTAGAGGTACATGTCTGGGGTTGGAATAACATCAGGTCTGGGCATCCCAGCTGAGCTCCATTGGCTTAGATTGCCTGTTTGGTTAAAATTCAGATCAGAGTTTCTTGATCCCCTGCTGAATTTCACATGAGATGTCCTTAAAAGCCATAACTCCAACAGGATCATATGCTGCTGAGGAAACACAGTCTGCAGTAACTTGTCATCTATGCTCATAATCATGAATTGTAGATTCAATCAGAGGAGTAAACTCAATCAGAGAAGGGAGGTGGGATCATACACCCATGTTCTTTAATCAATAGTAAAGAAATGGTTGATTTTACATCTTCTGGTCTCTCTTAGAAAATCTGTCTGTATTCAAGGTATTAAATCACCCAATTCTGCCTTTTGTGCAGCACTGGTGGATTTAGGCACAGAATAAACCAGACAGTGCAAAGGATTAGCTCTGAGCCACAGCCCAGGTGAAGAAAAACTCACATTTAATTGGCTTAGACGAAAAGCAAAGCAAGTGACACGGCTTTGACCCTTCATGCTTCCACACTCTGCTTGGTTTTATGGCTCACTGGCCATTTTTCCTACATCTATGGCCTGATAGTTCAAACTGAACTATCCTGGGAGTTGCCATCCAGAAAATAGCATAGGTCAGGATCGCAATCTTTCAGTGATCAAATGATAAAATACAGCTCTTCCTCCCTCGTTCTGTGAGGGGTTTTCCTTCTCTTGCTAAAAATACAACTTTGAAAAGTGGCCACGATGCTTCCCTGTATGCCCGCTTTCCCTGGAGCTCTACAGCCCATCTAAGAATGCTGCCATAGGGCAAAACTCTTTCTAGAGTGCTGCTTCCCAGGAAGAACGGAGACAAATGACTGCAGAGGAAGTTAGCCATAGCAACAGCCAACTTTGACATCTGTTATCACAACACACACATCACACAAGCAGTTAGAAGCGTTATTGGGATAGAAGTCCCATTTTTCACTACAGTGGCAGCACGGAGCTGGAGAGGTTTTGCCAAGAAGCCCTGTTTTAACCACAGGGTTGATGTGCAAAGCACACCTATATTTAGGATCAGTTCTGCAAAATGCCTCCTCTCTGGAGTAGGTTGCTTGGATTATCCTGGGCACAGCATAATCCTGCCACAGCAAAGCTGCTGATGGTGACAACAGGCTGAGCTCAGTGCATCATCTAGGCTTGGTGGGGGGAGCTCTTGGGCAGGTTGAAAGCAAATATGAATCAGAGTTTCTCCACTAATTTCAGAGGGACGCCTGCATTTGTCTAGTTGGGAATAAACCCTATAATCTGTGAGGATTTATGCTTATAATGCATGGACCTCACTGCAGGCTGTAACCAGGTGATATACATTAGCTCTTACTGATTTGCTTGTGGGCTTGGCTCCTCCATAAGCATTTGTGTTCATCTCTTTTGCTGTCACTTGGCTTTGTTTTAGTCCTTATTGCTCACAAAGCTGCATCCTGCTTCTTCCCTGTGACATTTGACTTCTCTTGCTTTTATTGACCTGTTTTTAACTGAGGCAAAAAAGGTGCACTTAAATGTGGCTGATTCTTATTTCTAAAACAAAAGGCCTGAGACAAGGAAACATGTTCTCCCACTCGTCTGATTTGTATCTAGGTTAATTGCTCTCATGCTGGATGTTTAATTGATTGATGTAGAGAAAGCCAGTGAAAGGCTGTAGCTCAGTGATGGCTCCACATAACTGCACTGACTCCTTATTTTTCTCTTTAATTAGTGCTCAAGGAAGAGTCTACCTTGCAGGAGGCTTCTGAGATCTCTGAGGGATCAGGTATTTACATGCTGTATATCAAAACAGTCTATTTCTCTAACAGAGACCTCTAAATGTTGAACAGAGCTGAAGAGGTTTTTCAGGTAAGAATGTTCTACAGCAGGTAGTCCTGCTTGGAAGCTTTGCCTTGTGCAAAGGCTTCATGGGTGAAAAATCTGAGCATTTCATGATGCGAATTATCTTATCAATGTGGCCAAGGAGCGTGGGCAGCCCAGTTATCCTGCTTTTCTCTGAATTGTGATGGCATTTCATCTCTTAGCTCCTTGCTATGACCTGCTTCAGCTTTCTGGACTAACCAAATGTGAGATTCAGATGTTCCTCCAGCAGCATATTGGATATTGCTGGATGAGAACCACACAGTAAACTGCAAATGTCAAATATAATACCTATGGCTCTTTGTAGCAACTGGACCAACTTCCTTTTGTGTGGTCACAAAATGCAGTAATAGAGTCCATGTTTCACAGTGTCATGTCTTGAAACTGCCCTTGGTCTGAGCTGATTGTGCTGTGGGTTTTGTGAGAGCAATGTGAAATCTGTGTATCTCTGACTCGGATAAGGAATTGGGATGGGCTTGCTCTGTAAGATGTTCCTCGTGTTTTTAAAGCTACATACAACAATCTGAGCTGCTTTTTGGCTGGAACAACAGTTCAATTTCTCCAGTTTTATAACATCTGAAGAATATTCTTAGTAGAAATAACTATAGGCTGATTTGGGGGGGGAAACAGTAAATACAAATCAAATTGAGTCATGCAGACGACCACAGTAAGAACATCAATAACTTTATCATTTTATTGAAGAAACATAGATACATCTTCCTTGAAGTCTGGATTAAGCAGAGGCTGTAAGTCTTCCTTTTTGTCTCAAGGTCCTTGGCTGAAGTAAAGTTCAGAAGCTTTTAAACAAGTTTAAAAGCAACGGTGTCAGTTTGTACCAAGTAAAAGCTGGAGTGTAGAGCACATGCAAATGGGACAGGCTGGGAAGGCCACCTGTCCTGAAGGGATGAAGTAGAAGCGAGATGTTTATAGGGAGCTGCCTGGGGCAGTTCTGAAATGATTCCATAATGTGATTTTAAAATGGAAAAAAACCCAAAGGTGATTTTTAGTACTTAAAAAAGAAATCAACGACTGTGCTGGGCAGCTGCATATTGGATTGTGTCAGTGACTCTGTGATAAGGCAGGAGCTTGTTTTCCATTTGAAGGAAAGGTCATAAAAAATGTGTTTTTCTTAATTTGTCAGCATAAAATGTAAGATATTCCTTGAGACACTTATGTTCAGTGGACTCCTGTGGGCTTTTCAGAGCTTTCAGACTCCACCATTTCTGCTTTGTCTGCCTGAACCTCTACCAGCATGTTCACCACTTCTTTCTTTCTTACCCCATCAAAGGTGAGGGTGAGAAGGACCTACAGAGGTAGAAAAGATCTCAGTATACAGGAATTATCCTGTATAATTCAGATTAACATTGTCCCTCCTTAACTGACTCCATGTCAACTAAATGCATTTAGAAAGCACTTAGAGGAAAGAATTTCAAAGCTATCCCTGTAAATTCCAAGGTCAGAATATTCTGCATCGTGACTTGAAGCGCTCCTTGCCTTGGCAGTGCAGGGTATGTCTGAAACTTTGTCTGATGTAAAGTCTGAAGGGTTTAGAATTAAAAAATAAAGCAAAATAACTTCTCCCAATCAATCTCTTAACCCAATTTTCTTAAATAGCCAATGGGAATTATTTAATGTTTGTGGAAAATGAGAGAAGGCTTTATCTAATAATCTCATTTCTTCTGAGATGCCACAGTCTGTTCCCTCCACATCAGTGCATCCATCTCCCCTGTGTCTCTGCCTTGCGGTGACCTCTCCATTATTATGCCACTAATGGGGATTGCAACAAACTTGTTCCAATGACTCACACTAGTTTGTCTACTGTTTTTCCCCCCTGTTTCAATGCAATGCCCTCTTGTATCAGTGGCAGAAACAACATCCATTCTGTTCCAGATGGCCATCCAGATGCTGCTGTTCCCTCTTAATTCCCCATAAAGTTTAATCCTATCATACTATTTTAGCAGTGTCCAATAGTTATGATTTCATAGCATGAAAGAGAGATCATGCTGTGGTCCCAGTTTACAGAGAACTGCACCCAGCCTGCCTATGATCACACTTCTGCCCTTTTCTCACCCACAGCTCTCCCTGGATCACCAGCTCCTCCAGTTTGTCCTCAGCATGGTATTGATTACTCAGGTCAGCCACACAGCAGGCACAGACCAGGCAGCCTTACACAGCTCTTCCTGCAAATGAAAGTCAATGGGAGTTTCCCTCAGGTCAGGCTCGGGCAGTCACTGAGATTTCACTGGGGTTTTAATGTTCCTTCCCATCAACAAGACTCACTGCTCACACAACAGATCTTGCACTGCCATAAATCAGTGTCCTTAACTAGCTTTCCCCCCTGCTCAGAATGAAATTACCTGTTCTGCTATGACTGTCATTTGGGGAATACAATCATTACACACTATTCTGTTAGAGGCATTCATGTAACATCCCAGAGCAAGCAATGAGATACCCTTCAGGAAGGGGCATGATGCATCACACCATGCAGAAGAACAGTGACAAACAGGTCTGACTTTGGCATTGGGGATCAGAAAAGATTCTTCCTGCTCATCCCAGGGAAAGTCAGGAGTGAAGCGATGCCCTTGCCAGGACTGACATCCTGCAGAACTGCAGTGGAAAGAGAACGAAATCCCAAGGGTTGGCTGCTAACGTCAGTGGCACCGGTGCAAATGAGAGCAGCCTCCTGCCCAGGCAGCTGCTTCCAGGGGCATGGGGACTGGGAGAGTTAGTGATAGGGGCAGAAAAGGATGCTTCTGTTAGTCCCTAATGGGAAAGAAAGTAATCTTCCTTCCTAAGCCAGGGACCTTACCCTGGACATGCCATGTACTTTACCTTCCCTAGTTCTCTTCCCTGCTTTTTCCACTTCCTCCCCATCAGATCACACTCCCTAATGCCACCTCTCTACGCTCCCACTCATTACCTGACTCACTAACTCCAAGCACAATCATGGGGTGGGTGTGGGATGAGGGGAACATATACCTGAGCCCCCAGATAAATGCTGGCAGCACCAGTCCAGGGCAAGGTCTGCCCCATCAGGTACAGCAAACTATGGCCAGTTTCGTGCTGCACCAGCACCTAGAGCTGCCCTTTCCCATCAGCTGCTGCTGAAGCTGGAAGAAAACCCTGTCTGGTTTTGCATGCACAGATTAGTCTCGTTTTCCATGTATTTTGCCTAGTAGGGAGAAGTGGGACCTGCATACTGTAGCTGCTTAATTGCAGCACCTACCATGGGCTGTGATTTGGTCTAATTGCGCACTTCCTTCCATTTGTAGCATGACTGGTGTTTGTAGAGCACAAATGCAACCCATGGTGTGTTTTTACGTCTCTGGTGCAGACTAACTGAGCCTGCTTTTTCTCCTGTGGGACTTCGACATTTTTCTGGGAGCAGCTCTTATTTCAATAACTGTAGTTCTGGTTAATAACATCTTTAATCCAGTAATGAGGTGGCACAGTTTGTGCAGTCTCCAAATAGGGCCCCTCTTTCCACCTCTGCCCCGTGTGCACTGCTGCAGCATTTCACCTCGCTGTGCTTCTGTTCCTGCCTAATGAATATGGAGATAATGAAACTCATGAAACCATCTTCGTTGTGATGCATTTGGGATCCACCAGAGAGAATTACTGGATAAAAGGGAGGTGTTTTTTATCATCTCTTAGTAATGAGAACAACTCATGTATGAAATGTTCTGCTTTAAGTTGTAGCTCGCGCTCGTCTTGATCCCCTGCAACACAGTCGGTTCTACTCTTCAGGGTTTGCAGACCTGCCTGTCCATTACAGTGATTAAATGCCTTTCAATAAACCAAGGATAACTTAGCGTGGTGTTATTAAAACAGAGTTTTATGGGCCGTATCCTGCCCTCATTTCGTATGCAGAGCTCCTGCTGAGTTCATCAAGACATCTCTGCCCAGGGATAGCGCAGGGGAACAGCCTTCTGCTTCTCCTCTGCTTGCTTATTGACCTTCCTCTGGGAACGGGGTTGTCTCAGAGATAAGCAGCTCCATGGGCTGACTGCTCTCTGTGCTCGGAAGGAGTCTGTAACCACGTCGTTCAGCTGAGGCTGCTCCAGGCAATGTAAAACAAAATGTAACTTAAAAACCTATCTAGAAAAAGAAAATATTTAAAATATTATTTGATTTATTGGCCACATCAATGCTTTTCCTTTGGAAGAAATGCCACTTCTCCATCATCTCCCTCATACTGTTCTCTGATACTAGCTGGATCAGAGATGCTGCTCTTTGCATAACTTGCTTGTAGGACCACAAGAACAGAGTTAGGAACTCAAATAGTGTTCCCAATGCTTCTCAGTTTACAACAGAAATGATTGCTAAGGATACACTGGCTGTGTAAAATAAAGGTTTTATTCTCCTGAGTACCTTAATTACATCATCCCCACTGCTCCCATCAGAAATAGGAATGAACAGACATCTGGTTGCTTTACACACAAAAAATATTGTACAGAAAATCTATACTTTAAGTACAGGTTCACTGTAGACTCAGGCTGGCCTAAGAAATCACTGCTCTGTTCCTCTGCATTCCCAGCTGCGTATCACTGCCCCTGAGGCTCCCGAGTTAATAATTCCACTGCTCAGCATCCAACCTAATGATTTGTTTGCTCTTGTGTGGTGCTTTTATTAGATTTTCACTTTCCCCACCTCTTTGCTATAACCTTCATTAATGCAATATTAAAAGAAAGTTTTCTCCGTGAGTTTAGTGGGTTTGGAAACTCTTGTTAAAGGGGTATGAACAAATCTGTTGGATTAAGTTTGTAATTCCCTTTGTAAGTCAAAACCACCCTTTCTAGTCCCTGATTTTAATTGTTTCACCCAATTGTTTGAGCAGGTCTTTAAATCAAGAGATGCAATATGAAATCTTCTGTCAAGATGAAAGGCTGTTATGAAAAGCTCATGAGTCCCATCAGTTATCTGGCTCCTCCAATGCTTTGTCCTGATACAGGCTGGACACAACAAGAAATAACTCTGGGATTAATGCCAAAGCATCTTGCCTTTTCCGAAAGAAGTCTTATTAGCATTTTGCATTGGTCAGGTCTGTTGGTTGTGTCTGCTGCCTTCAGTTCCCACTTTGGGACCAACACACTTGTGCAGCATTTTAGTGCTGAAGCCTGTTTATACAAATAGATGAGTAACATTTATGTTACAAATATTTATTTATAGAATTTAAATTA
>NW_009924914.1:0-4946 GCF_000696875.1 Nestor notabilis | reverse complement strand
TGCCGGCTGGGCTTGAACCACGACAAACTGCCTCATTACCTCCAAAATATCTCCAAAGAAAGTATTTCCTTTAATGAGGCAGGCAGTTGCAGCTAGTCTCTGCTCACAGAAGGAGCTCGGTGATTCAGACAAGCGGCAATGATCAATGAGCAAAGCAGTGTCTAGCATGTCATGGATGGAACAAAAAGGTTGGGGACATCTGAATGAGGGAGCTCAGCTGTCACCATCAACCTTGCCTCCGGGTCTCTTTCTGAAAATTGCAGGGAAGCTGTTCTCTTCCTCCCTCGAGATTTGCGTATGACATTTACTGCATCAAGGATTCCTTCTGACATTTCTAATGGAAACAGTTAGAAGAAAGAGGGAAATCATATAGCAGAGTGTCTCTGCATGCTGTGCTGTTGCCAAGCAGATTATGTGCTGTAATCTGTAAGCACTGAACTGTGTTTGAATTATAAGGAACCTCTCCCTTGCTTTTGTTTTAGCCCCCTGGGAGAGGTGATGTTTCCGGACTGCTAATGTCACAGCGTGACCTGTTAATAACCTGCAGGAGCCTTCCTCCACTCCGCTGCTTCCCGCTCCCCCAGGACCCAGCAGCTGCCGTCACATGGATCAAATGCCTGCCTTGTATGCGGTTCATTGAGAAAAATTCAAGCATGTGGCCTGAGGTTCCCCTGATGACTGTCTGGGGATGATGATTTCTACCATCTGTTCTGGCTGCCTGCGGCTCCCGGAAACACCGAGGTGTATGTTGCTTCTGGCCATACGTGGGATTCCTAATGAAACCTCAGCTGCCATCCAACTGTCTGTGAACATCAGATGGGTTTGAATTATCTTTCCGCCAAGAGGAGAGGGGGAAGCACTTTGTTTAACTCTTTAATCTGAACCACTACACAGCACGTGCATAATCACAGGGTACAAAGCCGCTGAATTATTAGCATCTGCATCGTGCTGGCAGCTGTAGTATTTGCACGTGTGCTGGGTCTGTCCAACTTGAGATGCCCAGGCTGGTTGTTTCCAGGCTAAATATACAGCCTCGAGTCAAATTCGTCTTACTGCAGCTCACTTGGAAGTCCTGTAATTATACCAGAGATTTATTTGATCCCTTCACTTCTGATTTCTGTTAAAGGCACATTTCAGCTGTATAAATTGTACATCGCTGTATGACAAAAGGCTGCTTATCAAATGGTTTAAATGCAGCTGAGGTATTGCAGCAATTTCAAAGCTATTTATTGAGATGGAGGAAGTCACAGCAAATTTATATTAATTTTAATGTATGAAAGAGACTTTTATGCATAAAACCTTCATAACAAATAAACAGAAATGGCCTGTCTCTCACGCTTTGACATCCTGTCTGTAATTTTTCCCGTAATCTATCATTTAGAAACCTTTTCTTGCCATTTGCGAATATCAGGTTTCAGTGGATGTTGAGGGGCGCTAAATCACCTAGGAGACCAGGTCTCAGCAGCAAGGATTTGACATCCCTTCATGTTAGAATTACCTAGACTTCACCATTGATATTCACACTGTTTTCCCCATTCATATTCATACAATTTTCTTTCAATGAATAGATACTCTCAGTAAGAAATCCACTGAGTTTTATGTGGTCGGAAAAATTGTATACATAGTCAGTGCTGGAGCAATGAAGTTATTACAGAATTGCTGAATGAATCAGGAACAACTCCTTACATTTCTCTGCAGTCATTGTTCAGTCAGGGCAATGCAGAATATAAGACTTACAAGTGACCTCAGTGCAAAAAAAAAAGGAAAAGGAAGTAACTACCCAGCAGTAGGCAGCGGTGATAGCCTTGAGTTGTTAAACAGTAAGGGGAGAGCATCAGTACATGGTACTGGACACCTCAGTAACATGACCTCACCCACTTATTTTTAGAGGCTGTTTTTCTACTAATATTGTGGATGCTAATCAAAGAGTGCAAAAACACTTCTTAGCAGTGCCTTGCTGAGGGGCGTTCAATTGTTTTTGCATTTGGAGCTTATTTTGTTATTCTATGAGACATAACAGCAGTCTGCAAATGCATTCAGCAACTAGTGCATAGGCATGGGGGTGGAGGCAGGGTTCCCGCTGTTGCTGGCGTTCCTTTCTCTTCTCAACTGACTCATGCAGAGATGTACACATATCTCTTACATATGCACATTGTCAGAAATCAATATCGGGGTAGAAAGCTTGAAAGCAGATTTTATCAGAAAATTCAATAAAGCTTAGAAAAAGATTTCTAATTTTCTACTTTATTGATTTTATTTATTTATTTATTTAAGATACAGAGGCACAGGAACTATGTATGGAAATGTTTCATGCATTTACCTTTTTTAACCTGGAATGACCCAGTAACTACCTTTGCCTTCATCTTTAAAGCAGTCCAAGACTACTGGTTTTTAGCAAACATGAGCTAGTTAAGCAGGGTATGCAAATACAGAAGAGGTGGTTCATCGATAATGTACAGCTTTTCTAGGGACATTTCTCTTTTTGTGGTCTGGATAAAGGAAAATTTAACTATGCTACCAGTTGCTGGCCAAAAAAAAAAAAAAAAAAATTAAAAAAAAATCCTAAACCAGGAAAAGAAAAAAAGAGAAAACAATCCAACTTTAATTTTTAAAATAGTTAGCTTTCAGCCTAAAGCTTTTTAAGGAAAATCTGGTATTTCTTTTCTCTGTGTGGATCTCTGCATCAGTTACGAGAGATTTGACAGATGGAGACAGCTCGTAACAATGTACTTGAAGCTCTGAAAGACTAAAATGAGTAATCAAAACCATTCCAAAAAAGACTCTTTCATGAATCTGTCTAAAAATATATGTCACAGAGAATTTCTTTCCCCTCCTTTCCACTCCTCTTTTTTGTTTGAAACAGGGTGGGTATTTATACTTAGCTGTATCTCATTATGTGTGATTTCCCTTCTCAGTTAGTTACATCATGCCTTGGCTTGCAGTCACAAGTGACGTAAGATGTTGCAAAATGTCACTAATAAATATGTTAAGAGATAGTGAACTAGAAATAAAACATGTAAATCCCAAAGTGAATTCCATCATCAAGTTCTTCTGCCATAGTTCACTTCTAAATCATAATTTAGATTATGATGAAACATCTGAAAGAATTATTCTGAAATGGAAAAACATACCTGCAATCTCCAGGCCTCAGATGATGACTGTAATCATGCTTGAAGGGACAGAGCATGAATGCTTCCCTCCTTGTCATTTGAAATACTTCCTTTAGGCTTAGAGGGCCATTAGAGGGATTTGAGTATACACACGTGTGGAAACATTTGGCCTGAAGGGATTCTTTCTCAGTTGCTATTGCGAATTGACTGTTGCACTGAATTCTCAGTCCTCTGTAACACAAACCCTAACAGGATTAGAGGGAAAGCAGAGGAGGAGATCACAGATGATGGAGGAAGAAACGACTGACAGAGCTAGCTGTTGCTAGCACGACAGAAGAAAGTCTGCATTTCCAAATACATCCATATATATTCCCTGCTCCAGATTATGAACATCCAGCCTGAGGTTCCACAAGGGTCTGGCTTACCCACATCCTGAGCACTTACTTTTTTGGTTGTAGTGTTGATAGTTAGCAGTTTTGAAAATGAAGTCTGTGATTTCCCAGCACCGGCATCCATTTATGGATGCATACATAACTGGGTGGCTAGGCTTTAGTACACCTGTTATGGATTTGTGAATGATTGTAAGTGGAGAATGAGCTCATTCATAAATGAAGGAAATTCCACTCCTTATAGGCTTTTTTGAAAAAGCACTAGACGTATCCGGGTTTTCAATGTAATTCAGACCACAAAGTGAATCCTAAATTTTTGGAGCCCTCCTAGGCAGTCTTGTTAAATAGCGAAGAGGATTAAATTTTACCTGGACAAGACGGAAAGGTAACTTCTCTAATAAAGAAAACAGATGATAGAGTACTTTCCTACAGAAAATATACAGGTGCCATCACTCATGGTGTTCATAAGACCCAACTAAACCAGTAGAAATATACAGGTAAGATTAATTCTGTGCTGAAATAAGGTTCTAATGTAACTCTCCATCTGTAACAACTATTGTGACATTCCTTTGCAATGGCAAACTTGGAGTCAGCAAAGGTAGTGCTAAGTAAAGGGGTCATTTGCCAAATAAGTGTCCCATCTTCAATTAAAGCAATCTTCTGACTGCTCTAGCTTGTCCTGCCTGTCTGCTGTTTCAAGGAATTGATACAGCAGCTGGCAGCCAGCAAGGTTTCTTATGACAGCAAATGCATGCACAAATAGTAGAAGTTAGAAGCTGCTGGGCTTCCTAGAAGGAAATGTTAAATAACTTCACAGGTTCTTAGGTGAATCATTCAGACTGGCCAGCACACAGATAAAGCCCAGACATTTGCAAATGTAAAAACTGTAAGCCTTACAAAGATAAAATGACTACATAAAATGGTGCTCTCTGAAGAGGCTGTAGTTACTATGTTAGAGAAGACTTCTTTTGTTTTGTGTTTTGCTCTGGGCATGCCACTGAATTTCAGTTACTGAAGATAACAGTATTTAGGTGCAGTAACTCTGAATGTAACTGAACTCCTTACCATTCCAGGTAAGTTTGGACCAATTTTGGAATAGTTCTAACAAACTCTGGGAAAAAAAGCATTTTACAGATACATTTTTAAGCGCTTGATTGTGATGGAGTTTTTGCATAATACGTTAAATGGACTGTATAAGTAGCTTCACCATATTTTGCTTTCTGAAGCAAGCAGGCAGGTGTCAGAAGGTCCAGTAGATAACAACACAAAACTATCTTTTTGTCAGTCCATTCAGTTAAATCACACCCCAAATCCTTACAAAACACAGCTGTGTACTATTAAAAATTTCAGCAAAGGACAGCCAAAATCTGTTTCTGGAGAACTGGTGTCATTGCTCAGTAGCCTTGAGCCCTGATAGGCGGCTGTCCTGGGTTCAGCTACAGCAGTC
>NW_009924913.1:0-2031 GCF_000696875.1 Nestor notabilis | reverse complement strand
TTACTGGTCTCCAAGTGGACATTGAGCTGTTAACCACAAGTCTTTGCATATGGCCATCCAGCCAGTTCTTTATCCACTGAGTGGTCCATCCATCAAATTGGTGTCTCTCCAATTTAGAGACAAGGAGGTTGTGTGGGACAGTGTCGAACGCTTTGTACAAGTCCAGGTAGATGACGTCAACTGCTCTGCCGCTGTCCATCAGTTCTGTAGCCCCATCATAGAAGGCCACCAAATTGGTCAGGCAGGATTCCCCCTTAGTGAAACCATGCTGGCTGTCACCGACCACCTCGTTGTTTTTCATGTGCCTCAGCATTCTTTCCAGGAGAATCTGCTCCAAGATTTTGCCACGCACAGAGGTGAGAGTGACTGGTCTATAGTTTCCTGGGTCTTCCACCTTCCCCTTCTTGAAAATGGGGGTTACATTTGCCTTCTTCCAATCATCAGGATCTTCACCTGACTGCCACCATTTTTCAAATATGATGGACAGATAGCAGGTGATCCTAGTAGAGTCCATTCAAGCAACTTCATGGAGACTTTCATCAGGTTCAGTCATCCAGGGTCACCAAGTCCTGCTCCAGTTCGTCAAGTTCTTGCAAAATATAACTATCTCTCTGTGTATATTGACTGAGGCCAAAAGGGCTTCTCTTTTCATCATGGTCATGGGGAAAAAAAAAAAATCAAGGAAGAAAAAATATTCCAGTCTTGATTGCACTGACCTTTTGATGAAAAGTGTTAAGTGATTATTGTGATTATAGTGTTTAGAGCTCCAGTTTGAATCTTGCATTTATTGTGACTATTTACCGTAAAACTTTCCATTCGAGAGACTTACTTGGAGAAATATACTATAACAAAATTTTCAATTTGAGCCTGAGTTTCAGAACTTTTTCTTACTGTCATTTAATAGTAATTTGTGTGGGTTTTATTGATAAGTAGTATGGAATTTTGTTATATATAAGCAAAAGCAAGACTGAGCTCCCAAAGCCTATGTGTTATGATTCTGATCCAGGAATTACTGAATATCAGGTAAGCTATATTAGTTATACAACTCCTACTTAAGACAATATTTTATTTTCCTTTAATTTCCACATTTTAGGTTAAGTTCAACACAGACATCTTCTTCTTGGTAAAGCATGCTAGTCTTGTGAAGCCAAATGTTTCTTAGACCACTCAAGGAGTGTCACTGTGATTCTTCTCTCCCCTCAGAACTCTAGTATTCATTAATATAAGCAGGAATACAAATATTTTCATTCCTTCTCCCCATTACACTGCTGTTTGTCACTGCTCCTTTCAGAGACCCTCATGTTGCTCTGGCAAACCAGGTACCATGTGCTTGTCAGCTCTGGCAGACTTCATTTATATGCAACATATATTACACATAAACCTATGCAAATCTTTATCCTGCTATCTTCATATTCTGTATCATCAAGTAAAGGGGAAATGTACATGAAGAAACTATACAGATGAATCTTGATTAAGATCTCACAAGATAATCAGTTACTTTTGTGACAACCAGATTTACAGGACCAAAAATCCAAACCTCTTTTCAAGGTAAACAGCAATAATTATGTGCTTGCTTTTAATTTAATAATTGGACCATCTCTTTAAGAGTTCAAACAAGAATTCAAGCACTGCAATTCACAGTTGGAATAACTTTTGCTATAAATTTTACTTTAACCACTGGAGTTATGTACATAAAAACAAAGGTGGCAAATTAAAATTGGAGCTTAGTCTTAACTGGGCTCAGCATATCGATGACTGAAACCTCAAAGTGCAAAAATAAAGTACTCCAACAACTTATGAAGGTGCTGCAGGGGTCCTCAGGTCTGAGAGAGCAGAAGCAATGCATTTTAACAGAAGAAACATAAACTTTTGCAATCTTTGCAAACTTTATACTGTTGGGAACTCCTGTCCTCTAGATCTGCTTTATAAGAACGGGGAAGTCCCATTAGAGTAATGCCGTAGACAGAGATGGACTAAAATTGCTGAGGTGAGTATCTCCTGAGAGGACGCCTTCACCACCGGAGCGGGGGA
>NW_009924912.1:7297-16828 GCF_000696875.1 Nestor notabilis | reverse complement strand
TGGAGCGGAGCAATGCGGCGCGTACCTTTCGCTCACACCCCGGGAAGGACGGCTTTGGGAAGAAGGAAGGTAGATTTAACCGCTCGTATTTATACCGGTGCAGGCATTTTTAACTTGCACCACGGAGAGCAAATAAATGCCTTTGCGGTGGTTCCTTTCTCCCCGTTCAGGCCCGGCAGACCCGTACAGTCCATACGGGCAGGAGAGTAGCTCTTTCTTCGGCCCAGTTGGAGAATGACAGCGCAGGCAGGCACATGGTCGTGCTCGCAGCAGGCTTCAGCCTGTGGTTCCACCACTGGGTACCAATGGACACTGCTGCTTCATTCACACAGACAGCTTCGCCCCAAATTTTTCTCCCTTAGAAGGCTGCCTCTCTCCACTGTCTACAAACAGAAGGGAAGACCAGATTACCTGGTTTTGTTAACCTCCTGTTAAGGAGGGGTTTAAGGTGATTTGTATTTACAGCAGCATATAGTGCAAGGTATATTAGTTCTATGCATTCAACAAAATCTTTTCCCTAAAAATAATACATAGTTTAAGCAACTTGAGCTGTTTGGGTTTCTCTTTCCATTCAACACAGTGACATTTTTTGCTACTGATCTTCACAAGGTGTTTCTTGAAGCCAAATTTAGAATTTACAGAAAGGGGAATAAAGATGCCCGTGCTTCCTTAACATTTTTTTTCCTGACACATCAGTACATTTCGCCCCATTCCACTGACTTTGAAATTCTACCAGTTCTAGAAAATCAATTTCAGAAATTCATCTGACTCCAGTTATAGAGAACTGAGACCATGAAGCTTGTTGAACCATGCAATATTGGCATACTGTATTGAGCTGGAGCCCTCCTTAGGGTGCTTGCTCTATTCCCACATTGTATGATGCTACTCTGGTGTGCTAAAAGGATGTTAATTTTACTTGGAAAAACGTATGTTCCCATATTACAAAAAAAAAGTACTGCTATGTATATATCACAGGGCAGACTTAAATTTACATACAATGTTTGCAAGGTTCTACATTGTTAGACTGAGAATGAAGCTCAGAGGCAGGGGTCTAGCACATGAACTGCACGGTACCATAATGCTGTTTTAGTTCTGGAAACTGCAGTTGAGTATGGTAACATGGTAGACCATTCTGTCTAATGCAGCCTGGGCTGAGGCAGTCACTTGAATGATAATTTATTGATGTAGCTACAAAGGATATGTTTATTCTATAGCAACTCTTTTTTATTACTAGGTTATACTACTGTGGCAAAAATAATTATGATTACTGTGAAAGACTTTTTTCTTTTCAGTTTTTAAGGCAAAAAGTCTGAAGACCTGTTTCCTGCTGCTGGAAAGGTTTTTCTCCTTTCTCTCTCCTGGTACTTGACGTTGGTAAATTCCCCTCCATGTGCTGACACCTCTCTGACAGTTCAGGAAAGCAGACAGTACAAAAAAACGTGTCCTGAGAAACACACTGTGTATCACATGTCACACTCTTGTGAATATTTAAGGTTGTTCGCATTTTAATCTGGCCAATTAAGTCAAGCTGGAGGAAGGCTTGGACAGTCAGTGATGAGGTGTTTGGATTCAGTTTCGAGGCAAACCATCAGATGACATTTCTTATGCCAGTAAAAGAAAAACAACCAGAGATGCCTTCTGGTAAAGACTTCCTTCCTTTGGATAATTTATAGAAAGGAAGGGGAAAAAAAGCTTTTTATTTAAAAATAACTTGTGGTTCTCTCATAGGCGCAACTAGAAAGAGCCTTGACCAGGTAGGAAGCACCTGATTTAAATCCATCATTAAGGTATGTGGTAGCAGAGTATGATATCCACTTTAAACTGCATGATAACTGTTCAGGAGAATTTATTAGGTATTGCAGAACTAAGATAACACAATGGTGCAGAAATCTTACAGCTATCAAAGACAGGTATTAAGCTGGCCTTTGCTCTACCGTTTAAACACATGCTACTTGAGCTGGTGTCATTCCACACTGATTTAAGGAAGCTGGGAGAAGTGACTAGCTGCATAGTATGCTTTACTCACACACTGTTTGGCCTGGGATTTTTCGGAAGATTTAAGGGTTATTGGTGCTCATCTGCTTTTGACCAGAAGCTTTTCTTTTTCTTTGATTAGAAGTCAGATTGGACACCTAAAATCTTTAAGTCTCCTTCCATTCCAGCTTCCAGGTTTTTATCTAAGTGAAGAACTGAAAATTCAACTGAGGTGGAAAAGGAAAACTCCTTAGCAGGTAACATTGATGGGTAATACAAGACAGAAGGGAAAACCTAGCTATTCCAGATTTCTACTGCACCAGAAATGAATGGTCTATGCTCACTTAACTCAGATGCTGTCATTACAGCTCTCGTTTGGATAAGCATTACCCATAAATTGGCTTTCTAATAAAGATCTACAGAGCTGGAAAGAAATTGCAATGTTGTGCAGCAAGAGGGAGTGTTTGCATGTACACAGGTATGTGTCGTGCCATGCCTAGTAGCATAAACATTTTTCCTGGCTGAAAATTTTCAGGCTTGGTCTGGGTTACAAAACAGATCGAGATGGAAAGAAGCAGCATAAAGCAGTATTAATTCTGGGAAAATATTTTATATATATATAGGCAGCTTTCAGTAAATACAGCGATATGAAAGGTAATGAAACATTTAATATTAAATACTGCATTAAAACAACAGACAGAACCATGAAATAGATAGAACTTATATTCTTTCCTCATAATTTTCAAATATGGATTGGTCACCAAAATGCATATGAGTGAGCAGCTTCATGGATTAGAACACGTAAAGTTCCTATTAAACAATTTGTAGGACTGTGACCAATATGCAAACACATTTGAAAGATTTTAGTTTCTGACAACAAGGAAATACCCCCCCCCAATTAAAATTATTAATTTAATTGGTTTACTTTTAATTGGCATGTATATCATGATAATAATTAATGCATTGCTTTTTACTTTGGTGCTACCATAACGATCTGTTTACCTACTTGGCTTTCGTAAAGACTTCTGCATGTTTCCTTGTAATACATGCCATTTCCTTTGAAAAGACAGCTGGTTCCTCTTTTGGTTACTGTGCTGGCTTTTAACCTGCGGGACCAGGAGCAGGCAAACTGGAAGCTGTGGTTTATGAATCATACCTCTATCTCTGCCTATGGCATTGCTTGGATGGGAATATGGAAAATCTGTTTCCCTCCAAACTAGAGGTGTCTGTTGAACATAATGTAGCGTGCCGCTTTGATTTTCATGTCCATGAAATATTCTTCCCTCTAGAAATGTGTGTTGTTAAGATACTCATGTTCTGTGTGTGTTTTGTGGGAAGATTAGGAATACTTTTCACCTTCTTCCCATAGAAGGTATTTATGTAAATGTTTCTCAAAGACCAGTTGGAGGTGAACACTTGAGGCAGGAGGAATGTCATTAAGTCTTTTCAGGTCTCTGCTTCTCTGTCTCTGTGAGCTGGAATTTCTATTCTGTTGTAAACAATGGAAGTATCTCCTTTCCTCCTCCTTTCCGCCTGCCCTCCATCGCAGCCAGGCAGGAAATCGGGTTTGCTTCTCCTCTAGGGACCCCATATGGCTTCACATTGCTAACATACAGCATCTACTCCTCTTTCTTCCTTGATCTTTGAAGTCTTCTGTCGAGATCAATACTGTAAATGCACCACCTTAGCTATTGATAACGAGGTGCACTCAGTGCCAGCAACTGGTTGCAGGAAGCTCTTTGGCCTGCAATCCTGCATGTGAAGGTAATATTTGAGTTAGCTGAGAACAAATAAAGCTGACAGCTGGAAGTCACAAAAAGAAAACTTGTTTTTGCTAACTGGCTAACATTTGCAAGGATTTGGCAATGTGATTGCCAGCTGCTACAGCTTGCAATTGAGGTGACCTTCTCTTTGTATATAAACATTAGTCATTTAGTAAAGAATGTAAAAAAACAGGTGTTCAGTGTTCACTGGTAATCAGTTCTTTTAATGGGATGCTGTAAGATAGCACCTGACATAGAACAATTCCTCGTATGCTTGTTGTTATTAACATAAACACACTTGTACTGTTACTTATGCAGTGGCATTGGTATGCGTGGTACAGAAAAGATAAACAAAATGACAGATGCCTAAGCCAGATGAAATTACAATTAACCTAATGACAGGCAAAAATATAGGAAGTGTGGCAGGAAAATGTGAAAGAACATAAAAATCAGTGCAAGCTATGCTTGCTAACTTCTTTTGTTTTTCTTCTTAAGGAGGCAGTTCTGCATTTTGTGGCTAATATTGGGAGGTGAAGGTTGAAGCTGCTATTCGGGGGGCGGGGGGGGTGCGGAATGTAGCTTTCAGCCATGACTCTGAAAAGATTCTGAAATGCAGGAGTGCTTTTCACTCAGGGTGAGAGAAGATACTGAAGACCAATAAATTTGCATGGAAAAAGCCACAGTAACTTGTGGAAAAAGGGAATTAAGCTGTCTCCTGAAGGTGTGCCCTCCGGAAGAGCTTTAAACTTAGCCTTCCTACCAGCTGTATAACATAGCAGGACTTCTGATGCCGTGGCCTTGCTACACTCAAACCTGCACATTTAGTTTGAACTGCCAGGAATAGATTTCATTAGATCATTTCAAATTTATGGGTAGACAAATAAAATTAAATTAAGAAAGCATTTAAATAAAATACATCTAAATGAAGATGTATTAATGTAAAGTATCCATTCTCCTACAGTCGATTTAAATTTCTTTAAATGGGGTACACAGGAACATTTAGTTACTAAATGAAAGTCAGGCCTCCCTGCTTTCAATGCGCAGACCCACCAAGTACCCACTGAGAATGAGATTCACTGTCTTGCTCTCACAACTGCAGCAGAGCTGCCTGGCTTTTGGCTTCCCACCTTGCTTGTGGGACACAAGGGAAAGGGAAGGGGGGCATGCAGCAGCAGAGAGCGTCACCTTTCTGCGCTGTGCAGGTCCTTCATTCAATGTGGCATCGCTGGACCTGGAGGTGAGCCTGTTTGCTTTGGTTAGGTTATAACAGCTGTGTTGAAGAGTGATTTGTTCAAGTCACATGTTCATATAACGTGAAACGTGCATGCTGCACGTATGTCGACTCTACCCTAACAACAGACTGTCCATTCTCATGGTAATTGCAATGGATGGCATGATTTATGTCACCACTGACAAACGCAGCATAGCTCTGAACTAAAGACACTGGACTTACTTTCTTCCAGATATAAGGGGATGCTAAAAATGAGAAAGAAGAAACTGCTGTTGCTGATTATGCTAACTACAGACTAGCATTTAAGAATGGTAGGATCCTGGTCTGCTGAAGAATGAGTTTGAAAAGTCAAGACAGACATTTATAAGGCAAGTGTGATACAGTATTAGTCAGTGTAATACGCAGTCAGCACACTGGCAGTCTAACTGTAGTCAGACTGTGCAGATATCATCAAATTGTGCTTTGAGTATGAGTGGAGTAGCTTTGAAGATAGTACTGAAGCACTTCTCTTCAAGACATGTTATACTGGGATGATACACATTCAGAAAACCACGATCTAAAGAAAAAGTAATATCAATTTTCATTCATGTATGATAGTCACAACTACTTTTTTAATGTGGGAGAAAGACAACTACATAAAAGTGGCAAATTTTTAAAAAGGTAGAATTCTTCCAAAAGAGTGTGAAACACTCAGCTGGGGTGAGCAATCAAGCAGCACTCCAGCAGAGCCGAAGCATTTTTCTGCGCTTGTGACAGTGTCGTTTTCTTTTTGTCACAGATTGTCATAGTCTCCCAGCCAAAATTACTGGAATTTTTTCCATTGTGCGTGAAGCATTTTTACACAATAATTCCATCTATTCTTAGCAAGATGTTCTTTGGTGTACATTCTGTCTATTGTTAGAAAGCGTTTTTCAGAAAATATGATTCTAATCTTCTGGCTTTTTGCCTTCATATCAAGAGAGTTACTACCAAATACACAGTCATATCTTTTGTTAATAAAATCAAGTTACAAGATCTATTAATAGAGTAGTAATAGATAATGATGGTGTTGGGGGGAAGGATTATATGTCATTTTACTTCTAGTAAAATGATACTCCCAAAGGGTAATGATAACAGGAAAATTAGCTGCTATTAACCTAGTTCATATACAGTCTGGCTCATAGACAGAAAAAAAAAAAAATACTGCATTGGAATAACCTTTGTGGAAAGAAAAATGTCATTTATAAGTTTTTCCAGACAAAGAAAAAATCTACTATTTCATCCTTAAAGCATACCACTGACATATGCTCCAATGGGCATATTTTGTACAGTGTGGTGCTAAGTCTTCATCAGAATGTTGACTGCCAGAGCAAAGAAAGAAACCACAGTCAGGAATCTCACAACAGAAAAGTAACTGCCACCTGAAATAGTCATGACTCATTTTCTAGACTTTAATTTCACAGCAGAATATAGAACATCCTAAATATGCTGACCAAAACTTCAGCAGAGGTAGTGGTTATAGAAAAGCATATACTAATAATCTGTGCCAGCTGGATGACAACAGAAAGATCCAATGGACTACCGTAGCTTTCATGTACACAGTTACCACATTCTGAATATCATGGTAAATTAATGCTTTCTTTTTTACTTTCTTTTATTCTTCTTTAATTTTTTTCCCTTTGTGTGACCTCCCTATAGTTCTAGCAGATCTGATAATGAAATTAAATCGGTATAATCCATAATCTTCAATGCAGGCATAGATTAACATGTTATCTCACCAGATTTAAGGCAAAGGGCACATGCTGTTTAGAACTTGTCTCTGGGGATTTTTTTTTTTTTTTTTTGCTTGGTTTGGTTTTTGTTTTGATTCAACTCCATGAAACACTTCATGGCTTGCAGTTTTGTTTTCTCTCAGCAATGTCAGTGATTGATTGGCAGAAGTGATGTCTGAGACCTACAAACCAAGGAATAATTTAGCAGGCAGCTCACCTTTTCAAGACAGCCAGGCCTGAAAGCTGGACATGGCAGCCCCCTTTCCATCTTTCAACTGCATGTTTGCAGGATACTGGCAACTGCTAAAAGGAGAAAGCAACAGTCCCTCAACTTTCCCCTATGGAAATATCCCTCTGGCAATCCCAGTGTCAGAGCTTGTGAAGAAAACATACGCGGCCTTTGGACCTGCAGAGTCTTATGTCAGTGGCCCTCATCAGAGGCATGGTGGTCATCGAGGAAGGTCTCTAAAGCTGCATACTCAGTGTCACTTTAAACCTTTCAACTTTGGTTTTGACAGAACTTCGCATTTTTCACTTCTGTGTCCCAAAAACTGGAATTGTTCAGTGAATGAGGCAAGAAACTGTGCAAAGTAAAAGTCTGGTGATTAAATCAGCTGCCTCCTGCCCCAGAGAACTGGGTTGCTGCCCTGCCTTTGCCACAAAATTCTTCCTTCTTTGTGAGGATGGGGAGCCATTTGTAACAGATATTACTAAAGGGTAATATCTTCATTATCATTGAATTGCTTCAGGCAATTCAAAGTGTGTAACTTGGATATAAAAATCCAGAGCTTCCAAAGCAAGATGCCTACATTGCTGGGACAGTCAGTAGAGAGGAAAAAAATACATTCACTTTTCTAGAGGGGCATGGAAGAGAAGCTTGCTCTGCTTGGAGCCAGACCAAATCTTCAGCATTACACTGGCATGACACAAGGAGTATCTCAGCACGTGTCTCTCCAGGATGAAACCATTCTGGGGACACCGACCTTCACGTAAGGATTTTTCTGTTCAAATGAGGCATTAGATCAAGTAATGAATAAAAACCTAGATTTTTAACTTTGTGCCAGATTCCTCTGTTTAGTGATGGAAGCTCACTGCTGGATACTAATCTTAATTCAATATAGTGATCTCAGCAGATGCTTTTCTTTAGGCTGTATTATTGCTATACCAATTATAGCAATATAGTTTTTACAATACTAGGCATTACAGAAACTTGCAGATTTTCCTATAGTAATGGTAAAATAAAGGAAAACAGCCTTGATTTTAAAGGGCTGAGAGATCTTAGAATTGAATTTTAAAAGCCAATTACAGGTTTTTAAACACTGGAAAAAATTCTAAGCAGCCAAAATGATCATTTAAACTTTCCTTAACATTATATGTGATCCACCGAGAACATTAATCCAGCTATGTTTTAAAAACAATCTCTGGGGGTCAGTTTAAATGTAAATGTTAATGTAAACTTAACAAGAACTTGAGGATATCTGAATTTTAAAAGCTCTCAGAGCACACAGAAGTCTTCTGCCTAGGTAACTTGTGTAGGTAGTTTTGGTGAGACGATGTTCCCAAAGGGATGATAGGGGACAAAAATTACAAAGAACAATCATCAAACTATTTTTGCATATTTTTATTTTGCTGGTTTGAACATTGTAAGTTAAAGAAATTAGAAATTCTTTGCATATATCCATCATCTACCAACGATCTATTACACCACTGTAAGATACTGACTTGATTTCTGAGGGTGTTTCTGGCTTCAAAACCGGATATCCATCCAGCTGGGTTGGCAGTGCTGTCCAGAATAAATTAAAAAGAAAACAAAAAACCAAAACCCAACAAAAAAGAAAACATCCCTGAGCAAATATCAGTGACTGCTTTATAAGAGGAACTATTCTGATTATGAATGTAATACGCCTATAGCATCACTATAATAGTATTATGGCTGTGTTTTTTCTGGTCTGTGTGTACTAGAGAATTCTGTAGAGAATTCTGTTTTTCCAAACTGGTATTGCCTTTGGGGATTCTGAGATTCAGCACTTCCATGCACATCCAGTGCACCAAAGGCCAAAATAAACCATTGAATTTTATTTTTGCCTTCATTTCAGAAAGGACAGACTAATGGGGAGTATTATCCAACCCCATTTTCTAATTTGTTGGTCAGTCAGCATGGTGAATGAGGGGAAAGACCACTTCAGCCCAAGCTGAGTGAAATAAAGGGGAGATTTCTTCCTCTATAAGGCTGGGAATATCACAAAAAATACATCATGGCCAGGATGGAGAGTGGAGAGTGGAGAAGACAGAGAATAATCAGCTTCTTTTAGCACAACAGAGAGGAGGCATCAACTGGTAACAGCACGAAAGTTCAAAACAAAGGGTGATACTTCTCAAAGTGTATAGATAGAGACCTTTGCTATATATATTGCGGATGCTAGAACAAATGGATTAATTCAATAAATAATATCCCTAAGGAGCTGTTGAATACAAGCATAACAGCTCTGGGCCAAAATATCCTAAGTTGGAATTGTCTGGAGATGGAAAGATGGTCTCTGTGTGTCTGTTCTGTCTTTACACTCCTCTGGGCAACTGGTAGTGGCCACCGATAGAAAAACAGTGCTGGGCTGGATGGACTTTGGTTCGACTTAATATTTGGCTGAACATTCTCATGTTACAGAGGTTTTATAGCATGTTTCCAGTATCCAAATCACAACATGCGTTGCCAGTGTTATTCTTGTATTATTGAACTGGAATGTATACTTGCTGGAACACATGTGAACTGGCATGTTTCTTTAGATGAAAAAAAAGGGGGTTTTGGAGGTTTGTT
>NW_009924912.1:0-7266 GCF_000696875.1 Nestor notabilis | reverse complement strand
CCCTAAGAGTATGTGGTACCACAGACAATACATCTTTGGATGAAAATGAAAAATGAACTGTAATAATGTGCTTTTGTAAAACAAAATTGGGCATATTCCACACAGCAAACATCTTGTGTTGGAATAAATATCTCTCCGCTGATGTCAATGTGAGAACAAGCACTACAGTGTTGTTGAAATAATTGGGAGTCACTGCACGAATGTGCTGGGGAATCCTGCAGCAAGCCTATATATGGTAATATATCCAGAAAGTTCTCTATTTCTGTTTTTAAAAGCTTTATGCAGGAGAGTGAATACACATACCATCTTTCAGATTGACACAAGACACATACCAGTCTTCAGGCCTTCCCTGAGGGTCCTGCCCAAGGGGTGTGCAGTGGGGAGGAGGTCTCCTTGCTGTGTGGATGGGGTGGCACAGCACCACACTGCCTCTAAGGCCAGGGGGCAAAAAACCAGGTCCTGTTGGGGCTGAAATGGGGTGGGCTGTGGTCACCGGGTGCATAAAGGCATGCTAGCCTTGTAAAACCTAGCAGGACAAACAGATCTCCATTATTTTAAGTATAAAGTGAAATAAAACTCCAGGAGGTAACTTTTTCTTCCAAGTTTAACTAATATTTGAAAAAAAGTCAAGAAAACTTCAATTATTTTTTTTTAAGAGAAGTTGCCTTACAGCAACTTGTTATGATGACAGAAGTAACACAAAATTGTCATTGCAGTCACTGAAGTTAATATAATATGGGGTAAATGCAGACAATAACCCTTAAATTATAATCTCAGTCAGCTGAAATATCATCTTGTATGGAAGAGTTCACAACCGTATCTGCTCACATCTCCACAGGTTCTCCCTAGCACCCACCATCTCGTCCTCCAGCCTCCAGGTCCTCTAGGTTGGCTCCACCCTCTTTTCCACCGTCCTGTTTTATTTTGGGCACATGACAAGTCTGAGCTCAGACTGAATCCGTTTCTCAATTTTTTTTTTTAATAAAAATTAATAGCAGCATGAATAATGAGGCAAAAGGACTAATAATGTGGCAGTATGGAATCATACTGCAAGTGGTTTGAACCATTAAAGTGCTCCAGGTCCTCTGTGGCCAATTGCAAAGACCTGGATGCAAAGAGGAGGAAAAAACAATTGTATTCTGCCAGGAGAAGCTGCTAAGTTCCTGTGAGTGAATGTGGTCCTGACTTAATTACCACTTCCAAGAGCCTATTTATAGTTGTCTGGGAAAGCACTTAAGTGAAATAGGCTTAAGTTTGCAAATAGAATAAGTGGGTGAGTATTCACAGTGAAGACACAGATGAGAGAGGGCAGGCTGTGGAGTAACTAACCCATACCCTCTCAAGTCCTGCAGTGCAATGTTAGAGCCGGAGTTTTCTATTGACTGAACTAGCCTGATGACTCATTAGGTCCCTACGGAGAATTAAAAAATCTAAAATTTTAAATGTTGTGCAATTTAGGCACAGCACTTCACGATGACCTTTAGACCTGAAAGTTGACTGGGACAGAACGTACCACAGGAAGGCACATGAAAAGATTTCTTGTGTCTCTATGAGAAAAAACAAAAAACAAAAAAACTTTTCATAATTACAAACATCCTGAATGTTTTGATAGATAAAATGCTGAATCTGGGCATCTAAACGGTTGGCAAGCTGGGGTGTAGCATGAAGAACGGGATTTGTCCAAGGGGACATGGTCAGCAGGATTTCCTGAATACACACACTTAGACTGTTTGAAGCAAACACTACTGACAGTCAGTAAGTAGTTGAGTGAAATGTTGTATTAGGAATGATAAAGAGAAAATCACATTGCCTTTATCCCAGGCCTTTTAGAGACAAATGAGTAGGTGCCATGAAATGGAGGATTAGAAAGGGACATGCAAACTGGATGTGAGCAACCCTGCACACTCAGGGGAACTGATCTATATTTAAATCTATTGCTACAGTTATTTAGTACCTAAATTCTGTTTATTTCATAACATTTCTGTTTGTAGCTAATATAGTCTTATTAAGCTGTGAAGCCTAGAAAAGTATCATATCTTACCGTTTTTACATAATTGGGTTTAAAATTTTCTGTTCAATAATTCCACCTATATACTGTGTATTAAATCAGTGTCATAAATGAAGAATTTTGGCATGCCATGAAATTTCGAATGTGCATTATAAAAGCACATTATATACATATTTCAGTGTTTTATGGGCATAATGATATGAAACCAAATAGCTGTATATACATTTCATTGCAGTGAGTATCTAAAAGCACTTAAATCACATTCATTCAAAGGCTAACCACAGCCTTAATGCTTGAACTAAAAATACTGTAAGGGACCATTCTCTTCATGTGCTCAGATGTACTCTCCTCTCATATACCTCATGTGTCATCTATGCGTATTATGCACTATGACAATGAAACTCCTTATGTTATTTCCCTGCCAGGAAGTGAAGCACCAAACAATAGCTTGTTATTATTTATTTCCTTGGCTGGATGTAGACTACTGACCCAAAGGCTGTAACTACAGACCTTCCATGATCCATTTAATTGGAATTACTATGAAGAAAAGAAGCAGGGGGAAAAACAATGATTACAAAAGACTTGCAGGATTACTTCTTTTCTCAGATGGACTTGCTGCAGAATGAATACATCTTCCCCTATATAAATGCCTCCTGATAAAACACTCTTGTTTGTGAAATCTTACAGTTACACTTCATGTTAGATTCAGATTTATCTGGGTTCCACCACCCCACCCCCCACTCACCCTTTCCCGCTGGATTTGGGATTTTCAGTCTGTTTTCTAACTGGAAATACCCTGCCTCAATTAGAGTATCTTACCAGTCCTGCTCAGTGCATAGAGGGAAAGACATGCTTTCTTCACACGTACACAGACACAGATCCCTACTCTGTCTCCCACCCTGAAAGCCCTCAGAGGTTCTACATTTCTGCTTTGCTTCCTGGCACCCTTCACACCTATAGCTGAGCCAGAGAATGATCATCAGCAGAACTGGAGCCCCGCTCCTGGCTGCTGACAGCAACCAAGGGCTGAGGGTTTGCTACCCTTCACTTCTTCTGAAGTGGGTGACTGTTGATCACCTTTCCTACGATATACCGTATCTCTCTGTATCATCTGTTACGCCATCCCTGAACCCCTGTGTAATCCACAGGGACTAATGCTTGCCCAGTTTCCCTTCCATACCATCTCAATTGCTACCCTTATGGAAAGGACACAGTCCCACCTTGTTCACATACTTAAACCCAAGTGTCAGATCTCTCCTTTGCCCAGCAACCCTCTGAAAGAACTTTAGCTTGCAGCTGCACAATTAGGGTGGCCAGCACAGTTCCCACCATGCTGGAGGATGCTTGAACCTCTGTACCCAAGGAAAACCTTCCCCTGACACAGATTTCTCAGCAGTAAAGCAATTCAACTAGCTAATAGGTTGTCATATGCAGTGTGTAGATTTATTTGGTTTGAAGAAATGGGCCTTAGCAGAGATCTTTGTGTATGTGTATGTACATATTCCTATGTGCTCTCTATTTAAATTTTTGCACAGATGGATGTGGATGTGTGGTGAACAGAAGAGGCCTGAAGGGATAGAGCTAATGAGAAAATGTGTCCCAGTCTCTTACAATTTTGTTCTGTTGGATAGGGGAAAAGTAGCAAGCCCCAGCTCACAGGATGAGTGTGATAGCTGGCCATGAAGACAATGCGATGAAGAAGCCTTTGCACTGCCATTTCCAGAAGTCATCTATGATCACAGAGAAGTGACAATTTTTAGTTAGGTGTGAAAAGAGTATAAAGGTCCCACACAGGTTGGAGGATCTCGGAAATGGCAAATAAATTGCAAGTAAGTGCTCACAACTACAAGATAAGGATGGAGCTGTTACTTACTATCACAATGAGATAACTGACTGGTGTTTTCCAGCAATTGTGAGAAAGAAGTGGAGTGCTAAAATAAGGTTGGGACTTTTATGCAGAATTAAGGGCTTTTCCTTTGGACAGTAGGAAAGTTGGAAATTGTTATCTACAACCTACAGTGGAAATGTTATCTACATTCTCTATTGAAAATGTTGCGCTATCAATTATGCACCTGGGTATAAAAGCATATATAAGAGAGATGTGTAGGTTGAATCTGTGATTATAAACACTGAAGATGGCAAGGGAGGGTACATGAAGAAAAACTGCTTATGTAATTTTGAGTTAATGGGAATAGGTGTGCCTGAGGAATTTGTGGATGTGTGAGCAATGTTTGTGGGTGGAAAAAAATGGAAGGAAAAGGAAGCAAGTGTGAAATGAAGGTGTGTGAAATACATGAGAATTTACATGTGTATCATGCATATATGGAAAAGATATAAGCGAGATGAGGGACTAAATTTATCTTGATATATATACCTTTATATGAAATATGATCTGTTGGCATTTGTGCAGATTGATTAAAATGTGCACTACAAGCATTGACTTTCCTAAGAGACTTCTGTCTCTTCTAAATTGAAATCTTCCATGTTATTGCCTGTTCCATTCCATGCAGGTCGTCTTTGTTTGGCAGAGGGGTTTCTTTCTGCAACTCAAAGTGGAGATATGCTGTGTTGTACCAGCTTCTCCATCTCGCTCTTTACCTTCTTGAAGCACAACAGACATTGAATAGGCAGGAAAATAAAAGGGAGGGAGCAGCGATGCAGACTTGAGAGGGTTACATTGGAAGGTAAAGGATGGCACAAAATGCTTTGCAAATTAGTGCTCTGGCATGAAAACTACAGTCACTTTTTCATGTTTTTCTCTTTTTGCCTTTTCATGTTACTCAAAAATAACACTTGGCTCCTGAATGCTTTGTTCATTTCCTCCTAAGGAACAGGCAGAGGGATGAGGTAACATCCAAGGAAGGGTACCATTCTGGCCTGAGAAATAATTAAGAGTTCCACCTGGTATCTTGGCATGAGTGTGCTGCAGACAGAGGGAGTTTCTATTCTCGTGAGGCAACTGCTAGCCCCATCATTCCCTACTGGTTACTATAGGCAGCTCTGTGCACAGTTGGCTGGACTCTTGGAATCAAGGTTTTCAACACCTTTATTCACCAGTGCTTTAAACTCCTAACTGAAGAAAATAATTTTTCTAGATACAGGCAGCCTAAAAGTTAGATCTGAAGTTTAGGACAATTTTAAATTTGAGGGGTTTAGGATGTTTTCTCATGTTTAGCCTGCAAACTTTGCCTGGGCAGAATCTGGGGATTTTTTTTTTTTTTTCATGTTTGTTCAAGATTTAGGGAGATGTAACCTGTCAGCTGCAGAAGCAGCTACAGTGGACTTGAAAATCTTGGACCTGTCATTTACATAGTAGTAAATGCATCTTCAACTGCATTTATAATGAATCCAGGAGATCCATGCCACACTGGACATACAGCTCATGTTTTACATGGAACATGTGCGTTACAATTCTGCCTGAGAAACCACAGCCCAGCCAAGTCCTTTTCTGGCTCTAACCTGGAGCAATTTGCCAAAGTTAGGACAAGAATTTAGTCAAAGGGCTGTGAGCTGAATGAAATGTTCCACACACAGTCTCGCCATTTCCCCTCTTGCCCACTGCCTTGTTGAGCTCCCCATCCTCATTTGAAATCTTTTTGCTGCCTCCATGGTCAGTTCTGCAGTTCCTGTAACCTCCATCTACAGGTTCTTTACTGAAGCTTGACCCTCTCCTGGGACTCTGGGGACTGATGAGGAAAAACCAGCCCATGTCAGAGGGCGGTGCTGCACGTATCCTCAGCAGGGCTAATTAGTTTTGGTGGATTATTATAGCAACCCGGCTCTACTACTTCCAAGTATTATGAGCTAGTCCAGTGTCTTGGCATGGTGCTGTGCTGGGCAGACCTTATGCTAAGGTAACTGCTGCAAGGACATTAAAAGTAATGAAGGGTTTGAGGTTCTTTTGGTTTTGTTTCTTTTTAACAAGAAAATCCAGTGTCCCCAGACATTGTTAATATAGACCTGGGCTGACTGAGGATGCCTACCTCTGCTAAATAAAACCTCTGAAAACCTGGAAGACAAAATAATAGGAACTGCAACCACTGAAAACCAGAGAGTTTGTACGGTGCCTTAACTCTGCCTCCTTTGAAATATGCCTCAAAACCATCCATAACACACAAGCAGCAGCACATTGCTCCTGGAGATGCCACTGGCACCCATGAGACAACCTAGTATCTGCTGAAGCAAACTCTCTGTTAAGATGAGCTGATCTAAACATAAGCTGTCGCGATTTTGGAGATCAGATCTACAACCTCACATTTGATAAATTTTACACCTTTACTGCGCTTCTAATTACTTCACCATTGCCCTCAGAGTTTCGTACACTGTGTTTTTTTTTCATCACTAAACCCACATATTACTCTGTTATCACACCTCATTACTCACTATAGCCTTGGTAAGAAGATTCTAGTCTACTATTATTGAAACAACCTACAAAACATAGGTAAAACACCTGATCTGTCCTATTATCTATACTGCCTCTCCCATGCACTGGATAACTAATAGTTTAGGGGTGGGAGGAAGAGAGAGGGAGAGAAGGGCCCAAGAAGTCAGGAGCAAAAGTCCTCTAATTTCCTGCATTTATAATCACACTGCAGCAATTAATGTTCATAGAGCTGTAATTTAAAACATTGAATGCAAGTGGAACATAACTGAAATTGCAGTATAATCCCTGGCAAGGTATTGCCAATTTCAGGGGGCTGAGTTAAGGTTGAGAATATATTGTTAACTCCGTTCCTAGTTTTCAGAAGCTTAGCTGGCATTACCTTAACTCTTTATTTCCAGATTTTAAGGAGGTTTAGCTGAAGTTGGTGTCCTGGAAAGGCACAGAGTACCACAGGCCAACTTTAATGCTGTTCTGGTGAAGTTTTGGGTGAATTTAATTGTAGATTGTAGTTGGAACTCTGCTTTGGGGTCTCCAGCAAGCTCAGGTCAAATCAGACACAGCTGCTTTCTGCTCTACAGTTATAAGGTTGAGATGTCAAGTGAGTCGGATGCGTGCTCTTCCAGCATCCATTACCCAAGCATCGATACACCAGGACTGCTGTGACTTGTGGTCTCCAACACCATCATCATTAATGGCTCTGCAGCACACCCATGTCCCCTCCCCAAATCCCTGTACACATCCAGATTGCTCAGCACTCCCGAGGCTTTTCGGGTGGGCACTGCGGGATGCCTGACCCAGCGAGGGCCGAGCATGGCTCCCTTTTCCAGTCCCCAACGGGCCGTAGCAGAGCACCGGTCTCGGGGCGGCACAGGAC
>NW_009924911.1:20367-24914 GCF_000696875.1 Nestor notabilis | reverse complement strand
TGTAGGACCTTGCACTTGGCTTGGTTAAGCTCCATAAGGATGGCATCGGCCCACCTCACAAGCATGTCCAGGTCCCTCTGGATGGCATCTCTTCCCTCCAGCGTATCAACCGAGCCACACAGCTTGGTGTCATTGGCAAACTTGCTGAGGGCGCACTCAATCCCACTGTTCATGTCACCAAGAAAGATATTAAACAACACAGGTCCCAACACTGATCCCTGAGGGACACCACTCGTTACTGATCTCCAACTGGACATTGAGCCGCTGACCACAACTCTCGTCTGCGGCCATCCAGCCAGTTCTTTATCCACTGAGTGGTCCATCCATCAAATTGATGTCTCTCCAATTTAGAGACAAGGATGTTGCGCGGAACAGTGTCAAACACTTTGCACAAATCCAGGTAGATGACGTCAACTGCTCTGCCCCTGTCCTGTCCCTGACACTTAACACTGTTGGCATGATATGTATTCATGAAGACAACTCATGTCTTCCAGTGTTTCACACCCTTGGAAACCTGGAGCCAGCAAAGCTGGTGTCTTCATTGAAATGCCTGGTAACAGATTTCATCTTAATTTTACACTAGCTCTGTGGACAGAAAGCATGAAAGCAGCTCATTTTCTAGCATTCTTACAAAGTAGATTCAATTCATTCTTGTTGTGTTCAAAGATTATCCAAGGCTGCACACATTCTTCAGCACACTTTGGCTTGGAAGTGCTGACCATGTTCCCTGTCACACCACTGGTTCAAACAAATAAGGACATGGAAGTGTTCGCTTCATGTTAACCCACTCGTTACCTTTCAGTACTTTCCAAAGTTCTACTTTCTCATACACCCCTAGGGTATTCTCTGTCCTATGAATATTTTCAATGGTTTAGAACTTGAGGCATTAACTGTCTTTGACGAGAAAATCCTGGTACACAAAATTTGATAACCAACTCAAATTACTGTTATGGGATTAGTGTCTCATCTTAACAGAAAATTATCTACTGATAAAGCAAGATAAACTGTCAGGTAACAATAGGAAGAAAAGTGGTTATTCCGCTCCTGTAGGCTTTTTAGCTTAAAGACCATGTAAACACCACCTGCAACTAAACTAGCAATAAACTGACATTGTAGAGGTGAATCTAAAAGATTAAATGGAAGACATCAGTAAATGAAATATGAAGTGGCATCACAGCAGTACTGTAAGATGGAAAACACTGCAGTTTCAGAAAGACCTCTGAGAAGGACATCCGAGAACATCATGCTCAGAGGGTCTGGCACTGTGGGCTGCCTGACAAACAACAGAAAAGAAAATAAAGTTTTGCTACATTATTTTCCATCACAGAACTACAGTATCTCAAAAGCTGCAACTATGATTTGTTAATTTTAGTTTGCTGGTTTTTTGTTTTGGTTTTACTGTGTTCCCTGCCACATTGCCTCCAGAGCAGTGAGCCTGCTAGTCTGAATATCAGAAAAGACAATTTGGCTGAAAGGACAGATGTCAGCAGCTCCTACAACCAGTATCTAGACTACCTTACCCACCTTCTGTGGGACTCTGCAGACCACAGAAAACATCTGAGCCTGTGAAGCATGTCCTTAAGATAGCCAGCTATCTGGATCTAATGAATTTAGAAATGAGTTGATCTAGCAGCTAGGGAAGAGGCAATGGTATCCTTACAGCACAATACAGTGGCAAACTAACATGAAATACTACCCGTGAAAAATTATCACTGAAAAATTTGGACACAAAATATTTACCTGACTTTAATACATAGATAGGTCTTAGATCCCAGCCTTGCCAAAGCAGTAATAGCTCTACAGTACAAGCTGTGCATTGCAATTCCATAGTATTTTAATGTTACTAGAATTCATCTTTTTCAAACTGACATCTGTGTTTACAACTCATTTTAAAAAGCTAATAATACCCTCTGAAATTGGCAGCCTGAGACATTAGAGATCTGTAAATTATAAAAATGGTAGAGTTGATTTGAGTCAACAGACCATTTAGGTAGCCCAACCCAACTGACATTTTCCTCAGCCAACTTTTGTCATGACCCAACCTCATTAAAAATCATAATTAAGCCTAAAATTAGAAGTGAGTTCATTTAATCCAGTCCCCCAAACAGCATACGTATAACATTCCTGAGAGATATTTAATCTGGTAAAGGCATCCAGTGATGGAAACTTTTTAATGCCCCCCAAGCAATCTACTTAAATACTTCATTATCACCACCACTGGAAAATTTGCCTAAGATCTACTTTGAAATTATTTTCTTGCTGCAGTTTAAGCTATTTCATATCTGTAGTGGACAAGAAAACAGTTTACTACCTCATGCAAGAGAAAGACAAAGAAATTCTTATGCCTACATCAAACAGACCCAAGTTCAGTGTTTTGCAGTGCTGTCATATTACTGACAACATCACACAGGAGTGACACAAACTTCATAAGTATTTGTCATGCCATCTTTTTCAGGGAAAGTTTGCTTAGGTTTTTAACTTCTTTCCCATCAAAAGCAGCACAAAGTCTATGAAGGCAATCCATGTTAAGCTGCAGGCAAAAATTGTAACTGTTACCTTTTGATAAAGGATTGGCTCCCTGCTCCCTCAGCATCTAAACAAACCCCAAGCTAGAACCACAAACAAGATGTGGGGCTGTGGAGTGTGCAGCAGTTTGCAAACAATTCTACAGAAACACTATGGCGAAAAGAGAGGAGGGACAAGCGTTTCTATTTAGAAACATGAAGTTCTTACAGTAGGAAATGACTGATATTTAACAAGCACATTTTTAGCAATGCTTCAGAAGCAACTACTTTTACAGTCTATTTCTGAGTCTTTATTAGGAAATATTTCTAATGAAAGGCTGCTTTAGGAAATTTCCACTGTTCACTTTCCTTTTCAGGGATTTCAAAACAGAGTGCCCATTTCACAATCCTTGGTTAGCTGTCTATTCAGAAACGCCAATTACATGGTTATTGAGAAAACTCTACTTTGAAAGGAGTACAAGATATTTTCTCAGAGAACCTAGAAACACCCATGAGTTCTTGAACATGTTCAGAGACAATATTAACTATGACGCTGTTCAAAAATCAAAGAACAAGCCTACGTCAATGCCAACTCCAGGTCAAGATCTTGTCTGCAGCTTCCTATACAGAGAACAAAACAAAGAAACCTTCAAGATTGCTGTAAATTAGTTAACACATTACTCAACCAGAGTCTGAAACAGCAACAGTTGTCATGCAAATGTTATTCAGCAAAACACCCTACCATGTGTAAACACTTTGGCTCTGAAACATCACCTCAATAAACCAGAGCAGAAGAGTATGACATAAGATCAGGAGTGGCCAGCCTGCCTGCCTCCTTCTCAAAAGCAGAAGTAAAAATATCAGTGGAAACATCATGTACTGTAACTGAATAGCAGATGCTTCCTACTTCTTTGTTGCTACTCCAATCTGCTGGATCAGAGGTGGTAATCACTCCAGGAGCCAGTGGTTTATATCTGCCAATCAGTTGCTACACTGTGAGCTATGAAGAATTGATGGTCTAATCTTTAAGGGTAAGGATGGCTCTAAGCATTCACTGAAGGCTCCACTTCCTCACCACAAAACCACAAGTGCTTTAAGCAAATACTACTGCTAAATACTTTGTATTGTGAAGTCAGAGCCAAAATTATTACAATCACCGAGGTCTCTATCAGATAATGTCACAGTGTCTGTATGTTTGGCAGTTTGCCAAACTACACATGTAACAATTCATTAATTTTTTTCTTCCATTTTCTTCCAGCACTGCACCTACAGGTTTACATTACTTACTCCCCTTTCCTTAAGGACCATTTCTTAAACTGCAGGGCTTTATCTTTGAGGGTATGACCAGAATATACTGCTGTAACAAATCATGTCATGACCAGTATCATTCAGCTTCCATGGCAATGGCATTTAAGCATTCCCCTTCCTTCCTGTTTTGCAGCACTTTGCCTTTTAACAGTTGTTTGGACAAATGTTTGCAGGGCCAAGTTATAAACACAGAAAAGCTGCTGACTATATGTTTTTAGAAATAAGCAATTTAAATTGGATCAGTTCAAATGGATCTGAAATCTAGTTCTAGAATGGTCACATAAATAGTTTTGCTGGCATTTTCAAAAGGAAAGAGGGAGGGAAAGGACAACTGAAAACTCCGTAAGTCGATACTGCTGCTGAAGCTCCTTGCCACACTCCTATGAATCAGGTCAAAAGGAGGGGTGCAGCACAAGACAGGTGAATCAGAACTTACCTAACTATGCTAGCTGGCTTCGGGGTTCACAGCAGACATGGACAAAGACAAGATACATGGGGAACACTGGCTTTTTAAAACACTTAAATTACATTTATTTTTAACAATTGCCAATGTAATTTAAGTTGCTTTAGCAAAAGTCCTGGCTGCCTCTAAAAGAAGCTGCCTCTTACTTCCTTTTTCAATGTCACTGCTTTCTTCCTCCTGGCACTTCCCTCATGCCCTCCTGCATATTCTCAGATTTTAGTGAAGAAGCTAGGGACCACATAATCACAGGGCAACTGCATGAACACAAGCGC
>NW_009924911.1:6791-20336 GCF_000696875.1 Nestor notabilis | reverse complement strand
GCCAGCAGCAATGGATCCATCCTTCTCAACAGAAGACACTGTCAGCATTATTTTTATTATTTTAGGTGATGAGGAAACTGCACCCTGACTCAAGTTCACGACTTTACCACCTGTAAACTGCTTTTGATAGAATGCATAAATTCTGTTCGGTAGAACTTAAGCGTACAGTAAAAAATTTCACTCTAATTGTATGCCACTCTAGGTTTTTCAACATTATACAAGGTTTACCTTAAATTTACAAGCAAATCTCTCTGAAACAGAGAAAAACCCCAAACTGTCCTCCTTTAGTGCTTTTTTATGCTTGATAGAGTAAAACAGATTAAGTAATCTGAAGCTGTATAACCTGTTAAATATCAGGTTAATCCAAGCACAGAAGCTGTATGCGTCAAACTCCACCCCTTGCCCAAAGACAACCTTCTTTATCTGAGGAAGTATTTCTTTACTACAGATGATCTTCATTCCAATATACAAGCTGCAGTTTCTTCCAGCAGGCAAACTATCCCCATCTGTTATATACAACCATCGATCTGTCCCATGCCATCCTCCTTTCTCCATATTCTGTGGAGTCATGCCAACCATGTAAGCTAAGCTCTGCACACAGCAGCTATTCCTTCACTCCTTCCAGGAAACAGTATAGGCCAGGAAGAAGCATCCCATGCGCATTTAGTAATGCCGCTGTACCTAAATTAATGGTGGCAAAGCACATTTCTTCAACTAAAACTGTGCCCATACATAGAATTAATCAGAGACATACTGTAGACAAGTATGGAGGCTGGAGTCACACAGAATTCTCTAAGCCTGAGCTTGCATGTTCCAGAATGGCTTTTTGTAGCTAAGACAACAAAAAAAGATGAAGACTCCTAAGCAAAAGTTCTGTTTAGCACAGGTCCCAAACAACACATATACTTTTAAAAGTTTTAATTACAAAGAAATTTTACAGTATTAATACTAATCTGATCATGAGAACCACACTTTTCATACATGAATTTGTTATCATAAACAGGAAAAAGAGCAATAAACATGGTGAAGAAAAACTGTGGGGAAAAAAAAATAAGGCTGAGTATGCAGGTTTTCTCATCACTATTTTAGAGTATGTCCAAACTCATACAAAAGATTGTATTTTGCACAAATGACTCGTTGACTGCCCTAATTCTACAAGTCTAATATGCAAGTGGGTTATTAGCTGCTCCCTAACATGGATCAACAGCTGTATCATATACTAAGTAACTTTTAAATGGTAAAAATACCCATACAACAACAGTGAATTTGATTTCGAACACATTACAAAATATTTTTGTCTATTACAAGAATTTTCTTTTGTCTGGAAACTAAATCCTGATGTTTATAAAGCTGCATATGAAATTAGATCTATTCCTGCAGTTCCATATTACAAAAGCCAATTTGTTTACTGAACTACTTGTTCATCATTGTATCAAATAAGCCACAGACTAATTAAGTTTTCTCCAGCAAATCATTTTCACATGTGTTTTAAACTTGCCTCATGTAAAATGAAATCTTACCTTTATTAGTAGGACTGCCACAATGTACTCTGCTTATGCTTTGGACAAAAAATATGTTGCAATGCACTATATATGCAAAAAAGCTTTGTTCCGTCATGCAGCATCCGGCACCTGATATACAGTCAATTGCAGCAGCACCCAGTCTTTTTAGGGCCCATTTTCTTTGCACAGCAGATGTAAAAAGCTCATTTTCCAGTAAATACACATTTACATGGGTTGATTGTAAGTAAACAAAGCCAAACATCTGTTTAGTTATTAGTTTTGGTAACCGTTTCTCTAACTTGCATTATCCCACTTAATTATCAACACCAAAGAAAGCTAGAAGTCGTCAGACACTTCAAGTTGATGCGGTTAGTAAACAAAGGAAAATGAAAGGGAACACTCAAAGCACTCTTCAAAGACCATCATGCAAGTGTTGCAGAAAGTTAAGCCCATCACCCATTTTCTGTTTACCCTTGCAAGGACTTAATTACACGTGCAGCAGTCTTTGCATAGCACCCATTTAATCCATGCCACCAAAATGGTAAACTCGGTAGTTACCAATCATTTAGATGGGGGTCAAAAGGGCTAATGCCCTAGATTGCTCTTAATCATAAGATCTCCTCAGACAAACCTCCCCAGTCTTCATTCTGGCTCTACAAACACAAAATCAAGCAGCAGTGAAAATGCAATACCAACTACTTAATAAACAAAACAAAAAACACCCACCCAATTATTTAGAGCTTATTTCTGTTTAAAACAAAAGTTAGAAAATAATCTGAACTATATACAAAATTAAATTCAGTTATTTCATTCAAAAGTGTTTCAGCTATTGTTACTAAGTAAATATCATTTTATCAGGTCCTACTAAAAATCCATTCTTAGGCAAACAACAAATACGCATCAGTAAAACATCTGTTCAAAGGCTCCAAGTAGACGTATTAGAAAAACCCTCTTAAGTTTATTTTTCATTTCTTACCAAGACAAAGAACACCTTAAAATAATAAGTTCTGGAGAGTTGTTGAGAAAGCGTCACCTGTGCATGAAGGAGTACTAATTCAAAGTTGGGTTTGTTTTTTCTTTTTTAAAAAAAGAGAACTTAAGATCAGCTGTTCATTATTGTAGCAGACTGAAAGCAAAACAGAATAGGATGCTACCACATTTACATATATTTAATCCAGTGATTTATATTGCACACAGTATCATTATTCATATTGATATCAAAATAAGATTTGTTCCATTAAGGAAAGTAAGAATTTCATTCAACTTCTCTACCATCCCTGAAGTAATCTAAAAAAATTCAAGAGCTATGTACTGCATTTACTATTAAGCCTCATTGTTACTTGCTGAGCTGTGTATAAACCAGTCATTTTCCTGTAGTGGTGCTTGGTGCAAAAAGTTGAACATTTTTACTTTAATCTATCTGGTAATCAGGAATACCTAGATTTCTCAGAGAATTGCGAGTAATAGGTCATCTTAGACTTTTTTTTTCTTTTTTAAAATCAAATTTTCAGCTTAAGATTTAATATATATATATATATGCTTTTAATGCATCTTGATACCCATCTCCAGAACTACTACTGTTGCTAAACAGCTTGGCAACAAAAAAAAAAAAAAAAAAAAAAAAAAAAAATTAAAAAGCATAGTTTCTCCCTTAAAAATAATAAATAAAAGCCCCAAAACACATACCAGCAATGCGCCTAACATGTACAACATACAGATAAGACTACAAAGAAATGAGAATCTAAAAAATGAACACAATGGCGATACCTCCTGGGGACATTCATATTCTTTTCACCTACTACTCTGTGTCACTCTAAAACCATCTTCATAGGTTAGCAAGGATTTTAGGAAAGTGTAAGAGCACTGCAACATCATGCAACATCTCAGACACTAGCAAAAACAGAATTTTCCCCTCACTATTTCAGGGTCCAAACATTAACATTGCTCTTTCCAATATTCTGCTCAATTCAGGGAAAATATTCTGCTAAAATGCAGAATTATGTGCTCATTCAGAAAGTGTGTGTAATTTTGAAGATAATCCTTACTGTCAAGCAGCCATCCGCAATTATTCATGGAATTTACTGTTTATTAACCAAAAGCACACAACTAAGCTCCAGAAAACAGTTATGACGTGCAGCAATGCTAAAATTTTCATCACATCACCCTGACACAGTGCTTCTACAGACAGCAACAGAAGAATACCTCTGGAGCAAAATCTACCTGTTCAATCTATAGATAATAAATACACCCTTAATAGAATTATAATCCATAAGGAGTTTGGTTTACCATTAATATACCCTTAACCATTCTACAAGAATTGCTTATATCAATGCAAGATCAACTTCATAGGTAGTTTTGCAAAGTGGATGTTGTTGATCAGCACTGGAATTTACACCAGCCAGGGTACTGAATCATTTATCAGTCAGCAAGGACTTCACTTACACTAATTTGTCTTACTTACTGAAATTTCCTTATGTTTCTATTTGCAAAGCTGACTGAATGAATACTTAATACTTATATGGAAGATGCCTTCCTCACAACTTGTTGAGTCTTAAGAACTTTTAATCAGCATTTTGATTTCTTTAATAGAATAAGATCACTTACATCTTACATGCATACACACTAAACAAAACAGGAAAAACAAGTATTATGGAGACAGATTTACTAAAATGGTATTTTAAAGGTCTGAACAAAAGCTGCTCAGGTAAAAAGCAGACTGCTTTCTATCATTTTCAAATCATAAAGGCAAGGATAGATTAAGATTTGACAAGATGTTTCTGGAAAGACAACTAGATTTCTAAAGCATTTAGAAATCACAGCCTGCAAATCTATGGTAAGTCCTAAGCATCACGACACATCTAGAAAAGCAAGACACTTCAAAAAGAACACTAAGATACTGAACTGCATTTTTCTAAATATAATTAAAAGACTCACAGACCAGTAAAATATTTAAGTTGCCAGAAAAAAAAAGCAGTCTGAGAATGGGAAGGGGGTTAAGAATGATACAGTAACCTCTTGAGTACTCGATGACACTTCTTCAAGACTACATTTGAATCTGGAAAAGTTAGCTTCCCCCCAACCCCCATTCTTACCTGGGAGAAAAACACAGATGCAAATTATACTATTAATTTTCTGGACCAATTTTCGTATTGTTTTAGAACAGAAGAATATGATCTGGTAAGTATTTGCAGGAAAGCCTGCTCCACAGTACTCCAACTCAAAAATATCTATTAAAAATACGGGAACACCTTTGACATCAAGGTTTACATATCTGTCTGCTACTATAAAATGTACAACTAGTTGTCTTCAGAGGCTTGTTTCAAAGAGAAGCAGTGTTCCCATGATTCCTGACTACATGTATTCTTACAGTTCCTTCCATCTTAAGTCTAGCTGAATTTATATTAGGTATTTATGAAGCTATGACAACTTCTTAAAAGAACTGTTGGTAGGTTTTATCAGTCTATCGTACAGTCAACGACAAGTAAGATAGTCATAAACATATATGTATAAACAAAGTCAGAAATGCAGTTCTATAAAGATTTTAAATCACTTTTTACTTATACAGAACACTACAAAGAGCAAAGCAATTAACAAAAACATATACAAAGAACAAATGCTAGCATGACAAGGCTTGGAACTTGAACTGACACATTTTGAAGTACCTCCCATGTACAGTTCCACACAAACACTTCGTAACTGTGTATATCTTTGCTCTCCATCCTGCAAATGCTGATTTTAAGAGGCTGTGCACAGTTTTTATGACCACAATAACAACCCGTATCATAACTGAACAATAAATAAACAAATTCGTCTAAGACAAGGTGCAAATAAATTCTTACAAAGTGAAGCGTATTATATATACAGTGTTACAGAGCACAACTGTAGCCAAGCAGTTAAACAAGGCCTATTCATTCAAAGAATAATAACCATCTGTTCAACTGATGTGGGAAAACAAACACAAAAGCAACTAACCTTTTCACTTAGGCCCAATATACTTTATCTCGATTTGGGGGAATATGTTTTGTGGCAAACTATGCTAGTTCTAAGAACAAGCAATTCAACTTTTTACTCCCAAGACTGGGGAAAAAAACCTACCTCTCAACACTCCATGCTCAAAGTACCTTACAAAAAACCTCTTACACAGGCACACATTTCCTCACATACTACCTAAAAAGCACCCATATTTTGACCAGCACAATTAAGAAAACATGCAATGCCTCAAAAAGAAAGTAATTAGTTGAATGCACATTCCCAAATGATTCTGCTTATGTACAGACTTTACCTATCACACAAAATCGGAAATAGTTTCATTCCAGGTTCTTAAATAACACCTGGAATGAATGACATAAACAAGCTCCCTTTATTTCTGATCAGTGTATCAGAATCAATATCTTCAATATAAATGGACAAGACATACACTTCATACTTAAACCAAGAGCTCAAACACGCTAACTACATTACTTCCTCTTTCCTGCTATATATATATCCAACATCCTTGAGAGACTGGCAACTGAAAGGCATTTTACAAAAGTGTCAAAACACTACCATAACTTACTCTATCTTCCATGAGTAAGTTCAGATCATTATCTGTGCCTAAAATCAAGCACATACATGTCTTAAGAACTGCAGTCTTGAACTGATCAACCAAACTGACTGCCTGAAATCAAGCCAGAAGTTACACATCAAGAACAGATGGCAATCAAGGCAGTCAGATCTTCATTATAATAAGGATTTCATTACCCATTCTTGTTTCACATTGAGAGGGATACAGGTATAGCCAAGGCAATTAATGTCACTGCCAACTTAGGAAGGCAGTCTACTGCAGTAGTCTATATTTAAGAACATTAAATGAAGACTGAATTAATTGCATTAATTATGCCAAGTTTCTCAGGCAACTATTAAGAAACAGGTGCTTACAAAGGCTGTTTCCTAAACCAGACAAAAATCCTCCTACTCCCACTCACTCCAGGCTTAAGTATCAGGGATTTTCTTTGTCACTGCTTATGCTAACATTCCTTTATTTTGTTGTATCTCAAAGACAACCTAACACCATCTCTCCACTCTCAAGTATACCTTCAAACCTACGGTTTCCAATTAGCACATTTCCTGTTTAAAGAAATAATTTTCATGGTGCGCACAAGAAATACACCAAATTTTTACTTCCAGTCAAAGATACTCATTCTAAAACTAGAAGCATAAATCTACATAGCAACCCTAAGCATCTAGTGCAAGTCAGATGACATTAACAATTTAAACACCCTTCTTGATACAGGATGAGATGAGGTCTTGAAATAGCAAAGGCAACAAGGTTAATTGATAGACTATCTATTATTCTTCATGTGGACGGATTAGTCAATACTACCTGAGGCCAAAATGCAAGAGCCTAAGAGAAAAGACTCACATCACTTTCAGATTTTTGATCATTACTAAAATAGTGATGGAAACAAACAAGTGTGATATGTCAACAGATCCGTTGGCCTTTTTATTGAAATAACTTCATAAAAATATTTAAATTTTCATTATTTCAGATGTTCTGCAATCAAATATTAAAAGGAATACATACGTGCCCTAAAAAAGAATAGTGGTGGACAAAATGGGGGTAATTTCCAAAATATTTTTTATAAAAATTACATAGGTTAAATAACAAAAAGTTTTCACTTGAAGCCAAAGTTTAGGAACTTTGTTCAAATGAAGATGAGTGAGTCTGTACATATTTGCTTTTAAATATATATACATCACTGCCTGGCTTAGGTGTTAGAAATATTAAACCCTTGATAGTATTTTAGCTCAGTAAATGACCATGAACTTCTAAGCACCATATGGAATTACTTGTAAAAACCACAACAATTAGACTTCAGTGAAAAAATTCAGGTCCTCTCTTTTGCATAGAGCATATTTTGTTCCTAGTTTCATGCACTGTAAGTATCATGAAACCATGCACAGGATTATCTTTTAGCTGTTCCACACACCACATGTATAAGTCATGCAACAACATACTGCATCTGGCCATTCTCTCAGTACAAGTTGTTCACACAAGCAAACACACATCTTTTCAGAAAGGCATGCCTTTGTAATCACTAGTGAAATAGTTAAGATTTGTACAGCAAGCAAGACATAAAATTATCAATCAAGATACATGACAGCATTCTTTTGAAGTATTTCTAGCAATAGATTTACAAGGAAGCATGGAAGCACACTGGAATAATTAGTTTTTACTACCACTGATATGGATAACATATAAGACAACTGACTATTGGTAAGTTAACAGATGGTAATAAATGAGTTGTAGGGAATGACTATTTTAAATGAGTACATTATTGAAAAGCTAACAAGAAAGTGAAGGTGAGGAAGGTTTAAAAAGTTAGTATGTTTCAGTCACACAAACTCTACCAGTTAGTAGGTGGACTGCACAGCACTAAATGACAAACTGAAGTAGGTGCTCAGAAACAGTACATGCTGGAAAATTGCCACAGGAAATACAAGCAGGAAAGGGTATTAACTAATTCACTATTCAGCAATTTATGCCTCTGCATATTTCCTTTTAACAACACACAAATAGACACTTAATGTATTTGTAATGATCTTCCTTTGCTTAAGTATTCTGTCCAGCTTTCAATCTTTAAGGTGCTTCATACATTAATGTATATAGCATTACTAATTAACAACGTTGTGTATTCAACAGTGATTAATAATTTTTAAGTTAGGCAACCTGAGCATTCAGGGCCAAACCAAAGTCCATTTGCTGCACATAATTAGGATCTGACATGGCCAAAACCAAACACACAGCCACCCTGCTAGAGATGGTTTGCATTTGGAATCAAACCACATTTCATTCCAGCAGCTTTGAAGTATTCTGGGAAGTAGAAATTAACTAAAGTACCAGAAAGTCTCCAGTTGTGACAAACTATTATTTTAACAGCCCTCTTCATCAAACTCAGCATGCACACAGCAGCAGTTGATACAGAAACAGACCTCTACAGAAAGAGTTCAACTTTATTGGCAGCTTGATTTAAACATGAACTCAGACTTTTACCGGTTTTATAAACTAAAAATCAGATATATGGAGTAGTTTTATACTTGATCAACAATCAATATAACCAAGAATGAAATACATAAAAATCAAACATAAGACTAAAGTGGTACTGTGATAAACTGTTACATTCCAGTTTAATCAGAAAAGACCTAATAAACCTTGAGAGAACAGAAAATCTCAGAGATGGGGAAAGGAAGGATAATCAGAGTAAATCTATCAGGGCAAGGGAAAAAGTCTTCCACTGAAAAAGCAATGCTTCCTTTTGTGTAAAATCTAAGTGTAAAAAGAGAATGTTAATTGTTTGGATAGAAACCAGTAATTAATTCCTAGAAGAAGAATGCCTTTTTGCTTTAGAAGAGCCCTAGGAAAATGGTGAAAATAAAATTCAAAACTAGTGAGAATGTGAAAAAGTACACTAATTCTAATGTACAATTAACTGTGCATTTGCAGAAGACAGACTGGAATAGATAACTGATCTGCTATAACCATTTTCCCTCCCCTTTGTAAACTGCGACAGGACTTCCCCTTAAGATAATTACTTTGAAGATTAAAGAAGGGGTCAACAAAAACTGCATCAGAATACAAGCCGTAAATAAGTGCATATAATTTCCTTATTAGAAAAAGAGGGCAGCAAATCTGTGTGTAATGGCTGACCTTGTTCATGACACTAACTAGCTGTTGGCAGCCCAGAACTGTAATGTGCTGTAGATCTGCCTGTACTCTGAAAGGATTACAAACACAACTACAAGGGTAAAGAACATTATGTGTTTCCCTATTAATCCCACATTCAACAGAAAGAGTACCAAGTGGAACACAGAATGGTTATAAGAGAATTAAGCAATTAACTCACAGGATGAAATAAAAAACTGAAGGTTCGCATGAGGGAAAAAAAACAGGAGCTTACATCTATATGTAATCTTATCCATGAATCTCAGTACTTTTAAATAAAATTAAGGCTCATCATCCCTGTTAAAACTGGATGTTCCACTGACTTGCACACAAGATTGATGATTCCCCCAGCACACTAGAATTTTGACTTCCATCTAGGTTTTAGAGGACCTTAGCACTCACCTCAAGACTACAGCAATTTTGGGGGGGCACCCCCAAACAAAAAAAAAAACCCAACCAAACAAAAAAACCCACAATAAACCCCCACAAATTAAACCCCAGAAAACAAACACACCCACAAAAAAAAACCCAAAACCAACCCACAAACCCAAAACCACCACCACCATCCCAAAACCAATAAAAAAAACCAGCATACGATGGAGAAACATGGGGAAATTATACTAAGTTTTTCTATATCCCTTCCCATCAAATGTTTTCCAAAGAAAATGGTATAGAGATGCAATCTTTCTTCAAAGTTAGTAATGAACAATAAAAGCATTCAAAGTGAAAACACAACTGTTCTTATACTTCATTCTGCATGTTTCTATGGCATTACTTTTACTACTTTGTCAACTTAAAAGATAGAAATGTGCCAGGGTAAGCAACCTATAGCAGAAAGGCAGGTCTTTAGAAGAAGAACTATACCTGAACGAGTCTCAAAGAAGAGAGTCTAGCTTCTGGATTTCAGCAATGAAACAGTAAAGAAGCGAACATGCATCAGGTATGACAAAAAACTAATGGTTGATTAATAAAAAGAAGAAATTAAAGACACATGAAGAAAACTAAGTTAAGCAGCATGAACTATCATTATCTAGGTATACACATAGAATAGCTACTTGCTCTAGCAAAACAAACTCACAGTAGGTTACAATATACACATGCCAAACAAAAGAGCAGAGAGCATCATCATATTGCACAATTAGAACAACTAACCAAAAACTATATGCTAAGCATGCTAAAAAGCATCTCTTACAAGCTTAACAGAAACAGGAGCTTTTTCAATTCAAGTCTACCATGACGATACTTCGGCCAGAAAAGCTGAATTTGCTTACCTCCTGTAAAAGATCTGCCTGTTCAATGGCTTTGAGAACATTTTTCTTGGAAGTCTCCTGAACTTCCCCTCCTAAAAGGAACTCATCCAGAATGAAATAGGCTTTTTCAAAATTGAAGATGATATCAAGTTCACACACCTAAAAAGAACACCAAGCATTACTGAAAAGTGGGAGGATACTATCTATTGAGGTATATCCTCTCACAATACTTAACCTGTTCACAGCTTCACCAAACCAAGATGTTAGCCTGAGGCTGTAACCTTTTAAGAAATGCGCAACAACAACAAAATGAACAAGCAAACAACACAAAAGAAAAAAAATAATTAAAAAAAATCAACCCTTTAAGAAAAAAAAAAAATGAAAATTTTTTTTTCTTAAGAACAGTTACAGCAAGCCCCTTGCAAAACATTTTCATTGTTAAAAAGGATTCAATTCGTAACTGTCAATACAATGTGGCTTTTCATGAAGCAAAAGAATATTCCTACATAAAATTCTCTTCTTGCCTGCAGTATCCAAAGGCAGAACATGCAACCTTACATAAAACATTCAAACACAATCATCTCAAATTTCTTATTCATTCTGTGCATTTCCTAGTCAGAAGGACTTGGAAAGTAGAAGGATGAGCAGCAGTTTTTCTGAGTGCTAAGTACATTACTACAGATGTTTGTTTGCTATCTTGATAAGCAGATGTCTGCCATTTCTTTGCCCACTGCTCCTGCTAGTTCACAACCAACTACCTCCTTTGGATGCAGAGACAAGAAATGCTCACACACTAGCAGTGTCAGGGAGAAGGAAGTCTGGGTGACTAGCCAGAAAGCTAAGGATAATATTTTGTCTGACCTCAAGTGAGGCTATTACAAAAATGAAATAAATACAAAGCAACTAACACCAGATTAATAACAATTCTTCTCCCAAATTACTGGTATTTTGTATTTGAACAGTTATAAAGGCAACCATTAGTTTAGTTTGGCCAAGCAACCAACAAAAAACGTGTTAGATGCACCTTTTAAAAAAACATAATCAGCTAGCTGTTGAAAGTGCTGTGGGCATAAAAAAAAAAGTTATGTAATATGAAGACACTAACTCACACTGCCAAAATACTTGTCAAGAAGTTCTACATAGCGATGAATTATTTCCAGAGTTATTAGTTCGTTGTCCTGATCTTCAATAGCACAGCAGAAGTAGAGGCTTGCATATCTGTAATAACAAAATCATCCTGATGTTAGCATAAGAACATGTACAAAATGAACACACTTGAGAGGTATTATGTTCTCGGTAGTCCTTCATACTCAAGTCTAGCATACGATTATGCTACATCAGCAGCCATAGGAGTTCTACGAAAGAGCTTTCAGCAGGCATAGAACAGCAGACATACTCATGCACAAATGGGATGTGCCTCCTTGATTCAAGAAAGACTTCAGGCTTTACCACTCTTCAGCTGATGGAATTAGCCTAAGACACAGTTGGAAAAGGAACTGTATTTGGTTTTTTTTGGCCTCCTGGCAGAGTTCTGGGGCAATTTTTTTTTTTTCCTACTATCTGTAACATCCAAACACTGGTATACTAATCAACAGATTCAATCTTAATTTTTATCACAAAAGCTACACACAAAGATAATAAAAACTATAGAAACACCTTGAGAAAGAAAAATTGAATTAGAAATTAGGATTTGGTCTTTATAGAGAATTTAACAAATGCCCAAAAAACTCTAAAACTAACACTAATGTCATATACCCCAATTGCTATTAACTCAACAACTCTAACACTACCAACCATCCTGTTATCAGACTAACAAGACACCATCAGCTAGTTTCTAGCAATCCTCTGCCACCTTGGAAGACAGGGAGTTCTTTACTTCAGATATGATCTTGTTTTCCACTTTAACAAAAAGACCATCCAATTCTGCTGTGCTCTACCATATTCTTAAGTCATGTTTAAAAAAAAGCTGATGAAAAAACCATAACAGAAATGAAAGCTGAATTTTTTAAGTGCCAAAACCATATGCTGTACAGACACACATGGCACAAATGAGATTTCAAGTAACACCTGCTGTAACTGATAATTTACACGAAGCAGAAACAGCTTTTGTTTGCCTACTCAGAAAGAACTGGCCATATTAAGCACTCAGTACCCAGCCCTATTGAAAAAGAAGCCATTCAGATGTGAATGCCAAATTTAAGATGTGCATTTGTTTCTTGTGCACAGAAAGGCACAAACCTTTTAAACAGTATGCATATTGTATCAGCTGGGACTTTGTAAGCCCCAGGGTGTGGGCTAGAAGTCCCGCAAAAAAATGTTGCATTTTGTAGTATGTTCAAATTTGTCTCCCAGCTGCTGACGTAGCACCATTTATGACCTGAAAATCCCCCCTCTGCTCTGAGTCAAATCGCTATGGCTTCATTACGAAAACTTCCCAGAATAACTTCTGAATAAGAGTTTAAACTATCATAACAAAATTCCTGCCTGTGAATTCTTCCATCCTACCACAAAACATTGCAGGGAGGGAAGAGAGGAAGACGCCTCCATTGAAGCACGTAACACTAATTCCCTTGCTCTTTCATCTCTTCACCATAGGGACTTGTCAGCTCATCAGAAATCCTATCTGAGTACAGTTCTTTTGATTTTACACTATTGTGTTTGTGCCTCACTAATTTTTCAAGGGCATTTAGCATCACTGTAGTAGCCTGCAAGATCCAATCTGTGTAAAGCATCTTCTAGACAAACTTATTTTAAAAAGTACCGGAAAGTGATACTACAAAGAAAAAACATTTTCAAATCTACTGAAGAATTTAGAAGACAAACTCCAAGTTACTTTATTTCATTGTAGACAAAGAGCACTCAGGCCAGATCCATCTAAAAAGCTTTCTTCATATTCACATGTGCAGCACTGATTATAAAGTGCAGTTAAACTGTTCCCTTACAGTGCTTAAACACAACTTGAAACACATAACAGGAAACATCAAATTTGACTCAAATATTTGAATTTTATCCACATGGAACAGTCCTTTTGTGCTTCCCCATTACTTAAGAATCTCTTTTGATGCACAGAACTATTTTATGCAAATACCCA